>NC_092720.1:221707996-221957429 GCF_047496885.1 Scyliorhinus torazame
ATTTTTAACAATTGATCTCGGCTGTGCAATTGCCGATTGTGCCACTAGGTGGGTGGCTTGGACTGCTTTCTGAGTTTGTTCAATCTTTTGTACAGAAAGCATGTTTGTCAAAGATTTACA
The DNA here is from genome assembly GCF_047496885.1 of Scyliorhinus torazame. Taxonomy (NCBI): domain Eukaryota; kingdom Metazoa; phylum Chordata; class Chondrichthyes; order Carcharhiniformes; family Scyliorhinidae; genus Scyliorhinus; species Scyliorhinus torazame. The sequence continues at coordinate 221,708,117 of NC_092720.1, forward strand.
ATGTTCAGTCACGCTGGTTATATTTCTTTCTAAAACACATCTTTCTTTCACTAACTTGCAATTTTCAAGTTCAATTCGCTCAGTTTTTAATTGCAATTGTCGGTATTTTGACTCCACTTCAAAGACTTGATTTTGGAATTCTGTTATTTGAAAAGATAACTGCTGGAGTTCAGAGGTTTTGTTTTGCAAATCTGTTTTAATTTCATCATGATGCTCAAGTTTGGATTTTGCAACTCGTAAATCTGTTTTAATTTCATCATAATGCTCAAGTTTGGATTTTGCAACTTGCAAACCTGTTTTAATTTCATCAGAATGCTCAAGTTTGGATTTTGCATCTTGCAGTTCTATTTCAAGTTTGGATTTTGCATCTTGCAATTCTGTTTTAATTTCATCATAATGCTCAAGTTTGGATTTTGCAACTTGCAAATCTATTTTAATTTCATCATAATGCTCAAGTTTGGACTTTGCAGCTTGCAATTCTGTTTTAATTTCATCATAATGCTCAAGTTTGGATTTTGCAACTTGCAAACCTGTTTTAATTTCATCAGAATGCTCAAGTTTGGCTTTTGCATCTTGCAAATCTGTTTCAAGTTTGGATTTTGCATCTTGCAATTCTTCAACTGTAATTAATTGCCTTTTAGTAGACCTATACTCATCATCACTTCGTTCAGTATTTAATTGCAGCTGTTGGTATTTTGACTCCATTTTAAAAACTTGATTTTGGAATTCTGACTCCACTTTAAAAACTTGATTTTGAAATTCTGCGATTTGAGCATTTAACTGCTGGAGTTCAGAGGTTTTATTTTGCAAATCTGTTCTAATTTCATCATAATGCTCAAGTTTGGATTTTGCATCTTGCAAATCTTCAAGAACTGCACTTAGTTGGTCTTTAGTGGACTGAAGCTGATGATCACTTTTATTTTTAACAATGATCTCTTGCTGACTGTGTATCTGTCCCGTAATTACCAGGGACCATTTTACACGTTCTGCACCGTGTAATCGTGTGCATTTTCCCCATGCTCTCTTGATATTATTGAAGGACCACTGTCCTCTGGGGATATCATACTTTGATTCAATTTTCTTTGAGGTTTCACATAGGTTAAAATGTCTACGAGTGAAAGATCTACAATCCCCCAACATATCTTCAACAGAAACATCTGGTATTCCAGCACCCCCCTTGGATGTAGTGGGGAGTAATTTTCTGTCTGCTAAAGGCTCTGAATATACACTTTGATTAGGATCAGCCATAACTTTTCTTGATCGCTGACTGACGTTTTTTTATTTTAGTTACTGCAGTGACTCATCTTCCAGTCACGTCTGATAGTCTGACCGACCGACTGGCACTTGATTTATTTAACACAGTCTATAAAAAATGTTCTTTTCAAGGGTCGAAGTACTGATTGATGCGGCTTTAAGACTTTTAATGGGGGAAAAAGATATTTCTTACCCCAGTCTAGCCGTGGGTTCCGGCTGTCTTCTGGGCCTCCTCCGATTATCTCCGAAGCTTCCCGAAGGTTCCCGACCTCCTCCGATTATCTTCGAAGCTTTCCGTCGTCACCTGGGCCTCCGAAGGTCGTCCTCAGTACTCCCCCCCCGACTGCCTGACTACGCCAATTATAGGAAACTATAATTTATAGGATCTTAACCTGTCGAACTACGCCAAGTTTGGGGGAAACTTAGTTGATGAATCAAGTCCTGGCGCAATACGACAAGTTGTAAGATTTGTACTATTTGTAGACTGTGTTAAGTTGTTTGATTCCTTGTATTATTCGACTGTGTAAAGTTGAAGGAATTTATATCATCTCTGCTATTCGGTTATCAGTAGCATTTGCGAATACTGGAACTCAGCAGAAATTTGCAGTATAAACTCCTCAGGTGCCAAAAAGAATTGTTTTATTTGTAGTCGCTTGATTACAATTTGAAAGTCATTTAAAAGGCAATTCGTAGACAATTCGAAGCTTTCAGAGAATTACAGACATTATCTTTCTTTGCTTAGGCAGACAGCTCGAAAGTAACTTTTTAAAGGTCAAAGTCTGGCAATGAAACATGAAGAGAGAGAGAAAGCTAATCTTCAGCTAAACTCAAACTCAAAGTCAAAAGTGGACTAACATCACTGACACAGACTGTTAGACTGACAACCCCCAAAAGACATAAACTAAAATGGAGACTAGAATCAAAGGCAAAAACTGACTAAACTAACAGAAAGACAAAACTTAAGCACAACACACCTTCAAAGACAATAAAAACACAGACAACACACGAAAAACTAAACACTAAAACAAAACTTACAAAGACAATACTCACAAAGACAACAAAACCCCAACCTAACCTAACCTAAAATGGCCGGGAGAAACTTTTTAGTTATACACTTTCATATCTGTCTTAAGTCGTCTAATTACACCCCAATATAATCCTAATTGGTTTGGGTTAGACTCAAACACATTTGATTTGATGGCAAGCCGTCCATCTTCAATGTGCAACATCAGCTTTTCTGACCCAGCTGTTATCTGCATTGTGAACAATGTTGCTGTGTATCCAGTCCCTGTCCTTGACAATTAGCACAAGACAGTGTCAAATTATCTTGCAACTGTGCTTTTTTTAATGTCACACTGTTTTTTTGAAAATATGCATTTGCCAGAACAATGGACTTCAGTAAAAGTGAATTATGCTGTATAAATGGGTATTAAAAACTGGGGCTCAACATTTATGCTTAAACAGCTATCTTTTACCTATACTAGTTGTATTTGAAATACTTGGCTTCTACAGCGACCTTTCAGAATTCCTGCGGCTGGAGAAAGTCAGGTTCAATCTGCGGGGGTCGTGAGATGGAAACGGTTCATCGATTTCTTCAAGGAGGATTGAGTGGTCAGCGATGCTGGGGAGGGCTTTCGGGGGAGGGGTAAGGGGGGTTAAAAGGGGGGAAGGCGGGACATGGTGGGGGGTCGGTGTCGGAGTGGCTGGAGGGTTGGGGTTGTTGACTGGGTTGTGATGGTCGTTTGTTGCTCTGCGGTTGTCCTTTTGATATTTTGTATGTTTATACTTTGTTGGAAAGCCTTGAATAAAAATATTTGAAAAAAAGCCAAACGGTATTCACCGCACTCGAACAGCCCCTTACCCCAAGGCCTCAAACGGATTGGCAGAGAGAACAGTTCAGATGTTCAAGTCAGCAATGAAGAAACAATCCCACAGACCAGGACGCCTCAAGTTGTCCAACTTCCTTCTCTTGTATAACACCACCCCCGATGCCAGTCCTGGAGTCACACTGGCGGAGCTACTGATAGGTCGTCGCCTCCAGACTCGATTAGATTTTGTTTTGCCCAATTTGTCAGGGAGGGTGGATGCTGGGCCGGCCTCCCGAAACAAGCAGCAACGTTATATAAAAGGAGACGGGTCATTTAAAGTTGGCGACCTGGTCTTCGTAAGAAACTTTGCTTCAGGTTCACTGTGGTTACCCAGCGGGATTGTGGTAAAGTCTGACAGGACCGACGGGTGTGGAAGCAGATAGACCATGTCACGAGAGAGAGGCCACAACCCCAGTGGCTGAGCAGGTGGAACCAGCAGCATCGCCAGTGTCCCCACAGTGGAACCAGAACCGAGGGAACTGGGGAGTTCCACAAAGGCCCCGCCAAATACCCCTGGAGGTGCTGGAGGGGGGGGGGGGGGGGGCACCCCCGAAGGAATGGTCGAATCCTCGAGGCGAACACCTGCTGTTGACAACAAAACTGCCTCATTGGTGGAGGAGCTTGTTGGGGGCTGAGGCGGTCCATTAGGCCTAAGAAGTACCCTGACAGATTAACCCTAAGAAAGACTGCTGTGGACTCCCTCCTTTTTTGTCTTAGCCTTTTCTTGTACATATTTAACTGTACATGGCCCATGTTGTAATGATGTTGCTGAGGGACCTCAGGGGGAGGGATGTGGTAGTACGGCCTCTTTCAGGAACGATCCTCACAATCCACGTGACCAGCTCGGGGTCTATCGTGCGAGAGCGGGCGAACCCCGACCAATGGGGGAAAAGCGCGAGGCCCTGGGAACGGGGGACTGGGCAGTGTGAACCCAGGAGTCGTAGAGTAAAGTCCTATTTCAGAGACCTGTGTGCCTGTGTATAGTTAACCTTCACCTTGTTATCAATAAACCCCTTCTGGTTAAACAAGAAGCCTCCGCAGCCCTGATAAATATAAGTTGTTGATTAACTTCTATTAAAGTGGTGTTCAGACTAAAGTGAAATTCCTTCACTTTCTGTTCCTGGTTTCTGAAGCAGTGACACAAATAACAGTTCATCTAAAGACCGAGTAATTAAATAATAAACATTGAGAGACACTCAAACCCAAATCTATGAATGTTCCCTGTTCAGGATTCCGGTATCTGTTTCTGTATTTTGTTTCAAACAAGATCTCCTCACCTTAAACTCCTCAGCAGCTTCTTCCACTGGCAGGAACTCGTGGTTTTGATGATTTTTTGAACTCTGACAAACTAGACAGATGGGCTGATTGTCAGTTTTACAAAATAATTTCAGCTTCTCCTTGTGACGGCTGCATTCCTGCTGAATTTTATCACCTTTATCACTTTTTACAAATGTGCTCACAATGTTGGAGAGGGTGCGGTTTGGTCTCAGGTCTCTGGATGAATTCTCCTTTCTACAGATGGGACAGGAGGTGGTGTCAGCTTTCTCCCAGTACTGGGTTATACAGGATCGACAGAAGCTGTGATCACAGTCGAGTAAGACAGGATCTTTATACACATCATGGCAAACAGCACAGGAAAGATCATCTTCCATCTCGAAGGGCTAGTCACCTTGTTCTGTGCTCCAAGTAAAATGGTGATCAGAGTTCAGTGAAAACCTTTCAGTTTCATTTCCTGATTCCAGCAGCAACTTTATAAACCACAGCCCAGAAAGGGACGGAGCAAATAAGTAATATAAATAGACTGCAGATAAACAGTTTTGTTCATTGATATTGTTCAGTGAGTCACCACCCTGACAGGCCTGACTCTGTCTCTGATCCTGTAAAAAGGTAGATGTGATTTTACATTATTCGAATACAGAACAAACAGAACAGTGCATCTGGACAGAGTTAATTTTGACTGTTGTCACAGGAAGGAGTGAGTGTTAATTATTGCACAGTCAACAAGACAACAGATTCCTTTCACTATTAAAAAAATGTTCACAGTTTAAAAACAAAGACAATGGGTGTTGGATTGGGAAGTGAAGAGGTCACTTTCTAGGTGTTGTGTGGAGGTCACTTTCTAGGTGTTGCGTAGAGGTCACTTTCTAGGTGTGTGGGGGTCACTTTCTAGGTGTGTGGGGGTCACATTCTAGGTGTTGTGTAGAGGTCACTTTCTAGGTGTGTAGAGGTCACTTTCTAGGTGTTGTGTAGAGGTCACTTTCTAGGTGTGTGGGGGTCACTTTCTAGGTGTGTGGGGGTCACTTTCTAGGTGTTGTGTAGAGGTCACTTTCTAGGTGTGTAGAGGTCACTTTCTAGGTGATGTGTGGAGGTCACTTTCTTGGTGTGTAGAGGTCACTTTCTAGGTGTTGTGTAGAGGTCACATTCTAGGTGTGTAGAGGTCACTTTCTAGGTGTGTAGAGGTCACTTTCTCGGTGTGTGGGGTCACTTTCTAGGTGTTGTGTAGAGGTCACTTTCTAGGTGTGTGGGGGTAACTTTCTAGGTGTTGTGTAGAGGTCACTTTCTAGGTGTGTGGGGTCACTTTCTAGGTGTGTGGGGGTCACTTTCTAGGTGTTGTGTCGAGGTCACTTTCTAGGTGTTGTGTGGGGGTCACTTTCGAGGTGTTGTGTGGGGGTCACTTTCTAGGTGTTGTTTGGGGGTCACTTTCTAGGTGTTGTGTGGGGGTCACTTTCTAGGTGTTGTGTGGGGGTCACTTTCTAGGTGTGTGGAGGTCACTTTCTAGGTGTTGTGTTGAGGTCACTTTCTAGGTGTGTGTAGATGTCACTTTCTCGGTGTTGTGTGGGGGTCACTTTCTAGGTGTTGTGTGGGGGTCACTTTCTAGGTGTTGTTTGGGCGTCACTTTCTAGGTGTTGTGTAGATGTCACTTTCTAGGTGTGTGGGGGTCACTTTCTAGGTGTGTGGGGGCCACTTTCTAGGTGTTGTTTGGGGGTCACTTTCTAGGTGTTGTGTGAGGGTCACTTTCTAGATGTTGTATAGAGGTCACTTTCTAGGTTTTGTGTAGAGGTCACTTACTAGGTGTTGTGTGGGGGTCACTTTCTAGGTGCTGTGTGGAGGTCAATTTCTAGGTGTTGTGTTGTCACTTTCTGGGTGTCGTGTGGTGGTCACTTTCTAGATGTTGTGTAGAGGTCACGTTCTAGGCGTTGTGTAGGGGTCACTTTCTAGATGTTGTGTAGAGGTCACTTTCTAGGTGTTGTGTTGTGGTCACTTTCTGGGTGTCGTGTGGAGGTCACTTTCTAGGTGTTGTTTGGGGGTCACTTTCTAGGTGTTGTGTAGAGGTCACTTTCTAGGTGTTGTTTGGGGGTCACTTACTCGGTGTTGTTTGGGGGTCACTTTCTAGGTGTTGTGTAGAGGTCACTTTCTAGGTGTTGTGTGGGGGTCACTTTCTAGGTGTTGTGTGAGGGTCAATTTCTAGATGTTGTATAGAGGTCACTTTCTCGGTGTGTGGAAGTCACATTCTAGGTGTTGTGTAGGGGTCACTTTCTAGGTGTTGTGTGGAGGTCAATTTCTAGGTGTTGTGTTGTCACTTTCTGGGTGTTGTGTGGTGGTGACTTTCTAGGTGTTGTGTAGAGGTCACTTTCTAGGTGTTGTGTGGGGGTCACTTTCTGGGCGTTGTGTAGAGGTCACTTTCTAGGTGTTGTGTAGAGGTCACTTTCTAGGTGTTGTGTGGAGGTCACTTTCTAGGCATTGTTTGGGGGTCACTTTCTAGGTGTTGTGTGGGGGTCACTTACTCGGTGTTGTGTAGAGGTCACTTTCTAGGTGTTGTGTGGAGGTCACTTTCTAGGCATTGTTTGGGGGTCACTTTCTAGGTGTTGTGTGGAGGTCACTTTCTAGGTGTTGTTTGGGGGCCACTTTCTAGGTGTTGTGTTGAGGTCACTTTCTAGGTGTGTGGGGGTCACTTTCTAGGTGTTGTGTGGGGGTCACTTTCTAGGTGTTGTGTGGGGGTCACTTTCTAGGTGTTGTGTGGAGGTCACTTTCTAGGTGTTGCGTGGAGGTCACTTTCTAGGTGTTGTGTGGGGGTCACTTTCTAGGTGTTGTGTGGAGGTCACTTTCTAGTTGTTGTGTGGGGATCACTTTCTAGGTGTTGTGTGGGGGTCACTTGCTAGGTGTTGTGTACGGGTCACTTTCTAGGTGTTGTGTGGGGGTCACTTGCTAGGTGTTGTGTACGGGTCACTTTCTAGGTGTTGTGTGGGCGTCACTTTCTAGGTGTTGTGTGGGGGTCACTTTCTAGGTGTTGTGTGGGGGTCACTTTCTAGGTATTGTGTGGGGGTCACTTTCTAGGTGTTGTGTGGGGGTCACTTTCTAGGTGTTGTGTGGAGGTCACTTTCTAGGTGTTGTGTGGAGGTCACTTTCTAGGTGTTGTGTGGGGGTCACTTTCTAGGTGTGTGGAGGTCACTTTCTAGGTGTTGTGTGGGGGTCACTTTCTCGGCGTTGTGTGGGGGTCACTTTCGAGGTGTTGCGTTGTCTCTGACTCTCTCGGTCGGCCGAAGCTCCTCGCCTCATGGGTCCGCCGGTTCGTCTGCTCGTTGCTCGTGGCCCTTTCCGCCACTTCTGTCATCTCGTCAGCCTCCTGAGCTCCCCTTCGCTGGCATTTTTCCCCATTGTTCCTTTTCTTTCCCTGGGATTGTTTTATTGTTGATTTTTCAGGCATAATTCGGCTAATAGTGTCTTCTGTGGTTGTGGTTGGGAGGGGAGCCACCTGATGTGCGTCCGCTCAGCACATCACCGTCACCGGATGTCCCACCTCTCATTCTTCTAAACTCCAATGTGTATAGGTCCATCTGCTCAACCTGTCCACGTGAGAAATCCCAGAAATCAGCCGAGTGAACCTTTTCCCTGCTTCCAATCCAGCTATATTCCCTCCTTAAGTCAGCAATTAGCGAGCAGGAACCAAAGGTAGCAGTAACCGCTGGATTGCTCTCAATCTCATGAGCACGGAAATAAGAGTACAGTGTTAATTAATGTGTGGCTGGAGAGAGAGAGCAGGAAGGAGGGCTTTACATTCCTGGCACACTGGGACCAGCTGTGTACAGACTGGGCGAGCCGTATCAGAACAGAACCGGGTTCAATTTCTTTGCAAGTTGATTTGCTGGTGTTACTGCGGAGAAAATAAACTAACTTGGCAGCTGTGTGGGAATTCGGAGGCAATAAGAGAGAAGAACACCAAGATGAGAGAGTGTGGGGCGAGACACACGGCACTGCAGTAGGAAATAAGAGAGGGGCAGAGAACGAGGGAGGGTTCCAAAGGCCACAGGGCGGGCATCCTCTGGTTGGGCTGAGCTCTGCTGACCCCCTGCTTCCTCTGCCAACACCTGGCGGGCTCCTGATTGAGCTTGGTCCTTGAGGAAACAGCTGGGTTATGAAGGGTGTCCTGAAAGATGGCCTGGATGGACCCCAGATGACGAGAGGCCTTCTGAGTATTTGAAGGACACATGAACAGTCAGCAGTGTGAGCAGCCAGGAGCCTGCAAGTAGCAACTAAGGGGTTTTGATGTCCCTTCAATTCACCGAGAGGCAGAGAGAGCGAGTGAACATTAGGCTTTATTAATCATGAACTTGCCGAGCCAGAGTCGGTTGTACAGATGAGTGGCAATTGCACTGAGAGCTTCTAGGGGCTGGAAAGGGCTGGTCCGGGGGGGGGAGTGGAACATAGAGTCTCGTTATACGCGGATGATCTGCTGTTATATGTATCGGATCCAATGGTGGGGATAGACGGAATTATAGACGGGAGGTGAGTTTTTGATTTAAAAACACTTACCTAACAGGAGCAGTCCTCAGAATTTCGGCGGGAGCAGAGTGCAGGGGCCTGTCGGGAGGTGAGTTTTTGATTTATAAACACTTACCTTACAGGAGCAGTCCTCAGAATTTTGGCGGGAGCAGAGTGCAGGGGCCTGTCGGGAGGTGAGTTTTTGATTTAAAAACACTTACCTGACAGGAGCAGTCCTCAGAATTTCGGCGGGAGCAGAGTTCAGGGGCCTGTCGGGAGGTGAGTTTTTGATTTAAAAACACTTACCTTACAGGAGCAGTCCTCAGAATGTCGGCGGGAGCAGAGTGCAGGGGCCTGTCGGGAGGTGAGTTTTTGATTTAAAAACACTTACCTGGTCCCGATTCTGTTCTTTTCTGTGTTATTTATTATTTTTTTAATATAAGGCAGGAACCGGAAGTTCGACCCGCGGACTTCTGGGACGGTTCCCATCCCCCCACCCCCCCCACCCCCAAACCAATAGATCCTGGTGGAGAGGAAACCCGAGACACTACACGTGTAGTGTCTCCCAGCCGCCCTCCTCCTCTACCCGAATAATAAGCCCCATTGGTGTGAGGTAAGTGCCATATTATATTATTTTTTATTTATTTATTAACCAGAACTTGGTAGAAAGTTAGAGGGATGGCAGGGAAGGGAGTGCAATGTTCCTCCTGCAGGATGTTTGAGGTGAGGGATGCCGTTGGTGTCCCTGCTGATTTTACCTGCAGGAAGTGCTGCCATCTCCAGCTCCTCCAAGACCGAGTTAGGGAACTGGAGCTGGAGTTGGATGAACTTCGGATCATTCGGGAGGCAGAGGGGGTCATAAATAGCAGCTTCAGGGAATTAGTTATACCAAAGATTGGAGATAGATGGGTAACTGTCAGAGGGACTGGGAAGAAACAGTCAGTGCAGGGATCCCCTGCGGTCGTTCCCCTGAGAAACAAGTATACCGCTTTGGATACTTGTGGGGGGGGGGACTTACCAGGGGTAAGGCATGGGGTACGGGCCTCTGGCACGGAGTCTGTCCCTGTTGCTCAGAAGGGAAGGGGTAGAGGAGCAGAGCATTAGTAATTGGGGACTCGATAGTCAGGGGCACAGATAGGAGATTTTGTGGGAGCAAGAGAGACTCACATTTGGTATGTTGCTTCCCAGGTGCAAGGGTACGTGATGTCTCGGATCGTGTTTTCCAGGTCCTTAAGGGGGAGGGGGAGCAGCCCCAAGTCGTGGTCCACATTGGCACTAACGACATAGGTAGGAAAGGTGACAAGGATGTCAGGCAGGCTTTCAGGGAGCTAGGATGGAAGCTCAGAACTAGAACAAACAGAGTTGTTATCTCTGGGTTGTTGCCCGTGCCACGTGATAATGAGATGAGGAATAGGGAGAGAGAGCAAGTAAACACGTGGCTACAGGGATGGTGCAGGCGGGAGGGATTCAGATTTCTGGATAACTGGGGCTCTTTCTGGGGAAGGTGGGACCTCTACAGACAGGATGGTCTACATCTGAACCTGAGGGGCACAAATATCCTGGGGGGGGAGATTTGTTAGTGCTCTTTGGGGGGTTTTAAACTAATGCAGCAGGGGCATGGGAACCTGGATTGTAGTTTTAGGGTACGGGAGAAAGAGAGTATAGAGGTCAGGAGCACAGATTTGACGTCGCAGGAGGGGGCCAGTGTTCAGGTAGGTGGTTTGAAGTGTGTCTACTTCAATGCCAGGAGTATACGAAATAAGGTAGGGGAACTGGCAGCATGGGTTGGTACCTGGGACTTCGATGTTGTGGCCATTTCGGAGACATGGATAGAGCAGGGGCAGGAATGGATATTGCAGGCTCCGGGGTTTAGGTGTTTTAGTAAGCTCAGAGAAGGAGGCAAAAGAGGGGGAGGTGTGGCGCTGCTAGTCAAGAGCAGTATTACGGTGGCGGAGAGGATGCTGGATGGGGACTCTTCTTCCGAGGTAGTATGGGCTGAGGTTAGAAACAGGAAAGGAGAGGTCACCCTGTTGGGAGTTTTCTATAGGCCTCCTAATAGTTCTAGGGATGTAGAGGAAAGGATGGCGAAGATGATTCTGGATAAGAGCGAAAGTAACAGGGTAGTTATTATGGGAGACTTTAACTTTCCAAATATTGACTGGAAAAGATATAGTTCGAGTACATTAGATGGGTCGTTTTTTGTACAATGTGTGCAGGAGGGTTTCCTGACAAAATATGTTGACAGGCCAACAAGAGGAGAGGCCACGTTGGATTTGGTTTTGGGTAATGAACCAGGCCAGGTGTTAGATTTGGAGGTAGGTGAGCACTTTGGGGACAGTGACCACAGTTCGGTGACGTTTACGTTAGTGATGGAAAGGGATAAGTATACCCCGCAGGGCAAGAGTTATAGCTGGGGGAAGGGCAATTATGATTGCCATTAGACATGACTTGGGAGGGGTAGGTTGGAGAAGTAGGCTCTTGTTAAGAGGAAGAAGGAGGCTTATGTGAAGATGAGGTGTGAAGTTTCAGTTGGGGCGCTTGATAGTTACAAGGTAGCGAGGAAGGATCTAAGGAGAGAGTTAAGACGAGCAAGGAGGGGACATGAGAAGTATTTGGCAGGTCGGATCAAGGAAAACCCAAAAGCTTTCTATAGGTATGTCAGGAATAAAAGAATGACTAGGGTAAGAGTAGGGCCAGTCAAGGACAGGGATGGGAAGTTGTGTGTGGAGTCTGAAGAGATAGGCGAGATACTAAATGAATATTTTTCGTCAGTATTCTCTCAGGAAAAAGATAATGTTGTGGAGGAGAATGCTGAGATCCAGGCTATTAGAATAGATGGCATTGAGGTACGTAGGGAAGAGGTGTTGGCAATTCTGGACAGGCTGCAAATAGATAAGTCCCCGGGGCCTGATGGGATTTATCCTAGGATTCTCTGGGACGCCAGGGAAGAGATTGCTGGGCCTTTGGCGTTGATTTTTATGTCATCATTGGCTACAGGAATAGTGCCAGAGGACTGGAGGATAGCAAATGTGGTCCCTTTGTTCAAGAAGGGGAGTAGAGACAACCCCGGCAACTATAGACCGGTGAGCCTCACGTCTGTTGTGGGTAAAGTCTCGGAGGGGATTATAAGAGACAAGATTTATAATCATCTAGATAGGAATAATATGATTAGGGATAGTCAGCATGGCTTTGTGAAGGGTAGGTCATGCCTCACAAACCTTATCGAGTTCTTTGAGAGGGTGACTGAACAGGTAGACGAGGGTAGAGCAGTTGATGTGGTGTATATGGATTTCAGTAAAGCGTTTGATAAGGTTCCCCACGGTAGGCTATTGCAGAAAATACGGAGGCTGGGGATTGAGGGTGATTTAGAGATGTGGATCAGAAATTGGCTTGCTGAAAGAAGACAGAGGGTGGTGGTTGATGGGAAATGTTCAGAATGGAGTTCAGTTACAAGTGGAGTACCACAAGGATCTGTTCTGGGGCCGTTGCTGTTTGTCATTTTTATCAATGACCTAGAGGAGGACGCAGAAGGGTGGGTGAGTAAATTTGCAGACGACACGAAAGTCGGTGGTGTTGTCGACAGTGCGGAAGGATGTAGCAGGTTACAGAGGGACATAGATAAGCTGCAGAGCTGGGCTGAGAGGTGGCAAATGGAGTTTAATGTAGAGAAGTGTGAGGTGATTCACTTTGGAAGGAATAACAGGAATGCGGAATATTTGGCTAATGGTAAAGTTCTTGGAAGTGTGGACGAGCAGAGGGATCTAGGTGTCCATGTACATAGATCCCTGAAAGTTGCCACACAGGTTGATCGGTTTGTGAAGAAGGCCTATGGAGTTTCGGCCTTTATTGGTAGAGGGATTGAGTTCCGGAGTCATGAGGTCATGTTGCAGCTGTACAAAACTCTGGTACGGCCGCATTTGGAGTATTGCGTACAGTTCTGGTCACCGCATTATAGAAAGGACGTGGAAGCTTTGGAGCGGGTGCAGAGGAGATTTACCAGGATGTTGCCTGGTATGGAGGGAAAATCTGATGAGGAAAGGCTGATGGACTTGAGGTTGTTTTCGTTAGAGAGAAGAAGGTTAAGAGGAGACTTAATAGAGGCATACAAAATGATCAGAGGGTTAGATAGGGTGGACAGTGAGAGCCTTCTCCCGCAGATGGAAATGGCTGGCACGAGGGGACATAGCTTTAAACTGAGGGGTAATAGATATAGGACAGAGGTCAGAGATAGGTTCTTTACGTAGAGTGGTGAGGCCGTGGAATGCCCTACCTGCAACAGTAGTGAACTCGCCAACATTGAGGGCATTTAAAAGTTTATTGGATAAACATATGGATGATAATGGCATAGTGTAGGTTAGATGGCTTTTGTTTCGGTGCAACATCGTGGGCCGAAGGGCCTGTACTGCGCTGTATTGTTCTATGTTCTATGTTCTATACTGTGTCCAATCCGCTGATTAGATTTAACTCTATGTAAATGAGGGTGTTACATGGGCCCGCTGCAGGGCACAAACTTTGATTTCACCGCCAGGGAGGGACTGGAGCCTGGCGTCGGAATCAGTGCCGGGCACAAACCTCGATTTGTGCATTACGCCCGATTCTCCGCCCGATCGCACTTCCGGTGCCGTGAAGCCGAGAATCCGCCATATTTGTTTCCACGGAGCAGAACGGAAATATCTCAGTGTTGAGATCTTCATCTAAATTTGAGAAGAGATTCGTTTATTTTGATGATGTCACCCACCCCCCACAGTTTTACACACACACACAGTTACACACACACACACACACAGCACACACAGTTACACACACACACAGTTACACACACACACGCAGTTACACACACACACATACACACACACACAGTTACACACACAGTTACACACACGCAGTTACACACACACACATACACACACACACACACACACAGTTACACACACACACAGTTACACACACACACATACACACACACACAGAGTTATACACACAGTTACACACACACACACACACAGTTACACACACAGTTACACACACACAGTTATACACACAGTTACACACACACACATACACACACACACAGTTACACACACAGTTACACACACACACAGTTACACACACGCAGTTACACACACACACAGTTACACACACACACATACACACACACACAGTTACACACACACAGTTATACACACAGTTACACACACACACATACACACACACACAGTTACACACACACACAGTTACACACACGCAGTTACACACACACACATACACACAGTTACACACACACACATACACACACAGTTACACACACACAGTTATACACACACACACACACAGTTACACACACACAGTTACACACACACCCACACACACACAGTTACACACACACAGTTACACACACACAGTAACACACACACAGTTACACACACACAGTTACACACACACACAGTTACACACACACACACAGTTACATGCACACACACAGTTACACACACACACACAGTTACACACACACAGTTACACACACAGTTACACACACACACAGTTACACACACAGTTACACACACACAGTTACACACACACACAGTTACACACACACCCACACCCACAGTTACACACACACAGTTACACACACACAGTTACACACACACACATACACCAACACACACACACAGTTACACACACACAGTTACACACACACACACAGTTACATGCACACACACAGTTACACACACACAGTTACACACACACACACAGTTACACACACACACAGTTACACACACACCCACACACAGTTTCACACATCCACACCCACCTAGTTCCATACACACACACAGTTACACACACACAGTTACACACACACAGTTTCACACACACACCCACACAGGTACACACACACAGTTACACACAAACACACACACAGTTACACACACACAATTACACACACAGTTACACACACACACAATTACACACACACACAGTTTCACACACACACACACACAGTTACACACACATACACACTGTTGCACACACACACAGTTTCACACACAGTTACACACAGTTTCACACACAGTTACACACACACACAGTTACACACACACACAGTTACACACACGCACATAGAGTCTCTCCCCGATCCCCAGTGACTCTCCCCCGATCCCCAGTGAGTCTCTCCCCCGATCCCCAGTGAGTCTCCCCCCGATCCCCAGTGAGTCTCTCCCCGATCCCCAGTGAGTCTCCCCCTGATTCCCAGTGAGTCTCTCCCCGATCCCCAGTGAGTACCCCCCCGATCCCCAGTGAGTCTCTCCACGATCCCCAGTGAGTACCCCCCCGATCCCTAGTGAGTCTCTCCCCCGATCCCCAGTGAGTCTCCCCCCGATCCCCAGTGAGTCTCTCTCTGATCCCCAGTGAGTCTCTCCCCCCGATCCCCAGTGAGTCTCTCCCCCCGATCCCGTGAGTCTCTCCCCCCGAAACCCAGTGAGTCTCCCCCCGATCCACAGTGAGTCTCTCTCTGATCCCCAGTGAGTCTCTCCCCCGATCCCCAGTGAGTCTCTCCCCCCGATCCCGTGAGTCTCTCCCCCCGAAACCCAGTGAGTCTCTCCCCACCAAAACCCAGTGAGTCTCTCCCCCCCGAAACCCAGTGAGTCTCTCCCGCCCAATTCCAGGTGAGTCTCTCCCCCGATCCCCAGTGAGTCTCTCCCCCCGATCCCCAGTGTGTCTCTCCCCCCAATCCCCAGTGAGTCTCTCCCCCGATCCCCAGTGAGTCTCTCTCCCCGATCCCCAGTGAGTCTCTCCCGATCCCCAGTGAGTCTCCCCCCCGATTCCCAGTGAGTCTTTCCCCCGATCCCCAGTGAGTCTTTCCCCAATCCCCAGTGAGCCTATTACCCTGCTCCCCAGTGAGTTTCTCCCCCGATCCCCAGTGAGTCTCCCCCCGATCCCCAGTGAGTCTCTCCCCGATCCCCAGTCTCTCTCCCGATCCCCAGTGAGTCTCCCCCCGATCCCCAGTGAGTCTCTCCCCGATCCCCAGTGAGTACCCCCCCGATCCCCAGTGAGTCTCCCCCTGATCCCCAGTGAGTCTCTCCCCGATCCCCAGTGAGTCTCCCCCCGATCCCCAGTGAGTCTCTCTCTGATCCCCAGTGAGTCTCTCCCCCCGATCCCCAGTGAGTCTCCCCCAATCCACAGTGAGTCTCTCTCTGATCCCCAGTGAGTCTCTCCCCCGATCCCCAGTGAGTCTCTCCCCCGATCCCGTGAGTCTCTCCCCCGGAAACCCAGTGAGTCTCTCCCCACCAAAACCCAGTGAGTCTCTCCCCCCCGAAACCCAGTGAGTCTCTCCCGCCCAATTCCAGGTGAGTCTCTCCCCCGATCCCCAGTGTGTCTCTCCCCCCAATCCCCAGTGAGTCTCTCCCCCGATCCCCAGTGAGTCTCTCTCCCCGATCCCCAGTGAGTCTCTCCCGATCCCCAGTGAGTCTCCCCCCCGATTCCCAGTGAGTCTTTCCCCCGATCCCCAGTGAGTCTTTCCCCAATCCCCAGTGAGCCTATTACCCTGCTCCCCAGTGAGTTTCTCCCCCGATCCCGTGAGTCTCCCCCCGATCCCCAGTGAGTCTCTCCCCGATCCCCAGTCTCTCTCCCGATCCCCAGTGAGTCTCCCCCCGATCCCCAGTGAGTCTCTCCCCGATCCCCAGTGAGTCTCCCCTGATCACCAGTGATTCTCTCCCCCCGATCCCCAGTGAGTCTCCCCTGATCCCCAGTGGGTCTCTCCCCCCCGATCCCCAGTGAGTCTCTCCCCGATCCCCAGTGAGTCTCTCCCCGATCCCCAGTGAGTCTCCCCGATCCCCAGTGAGTCTCTCCCCGATCCCCAGTGAGTCTCTCCCCGATCCCCAGTGAGTCTCCCCCGATCCCCAGTAAGTCTCTCTCCCCCGATCCCCAGTGAGTCTCCCCCTGATCCCCAGTGAGTCTCTCCCCGATCCCCAGTGAGTCTCTCCCCCGATCCCCAGTGAGTCTCTCCCCCCGATCCCCAGTGAGTCTCTCCCCGATCCCCAGTGAGTCTCCCCCGATCCCCAGTGAGTCTCTAATTTTCTGTTTTTTCTCCCAGTCTCTGGGACCCTGGATGTGGAAACAGCGAATCCCCGGCTCGAGGTGCCTGAGGATCTGAAGAGTTTGAGATGGACCCGGACCCGGAGGAGTCTCCCTGACACCAGGAAGAGGTTTACACACAGGCTCTGTGTGCTGGGATCAGAGGGATTCACATCGGGGAGACATTACTGGGAGGTGGAGGTGACGGGGAATCGGCGCTGGAGTCTGGGAGTAGCCGCAGAGTCTGTGGAGAGGAAGGACTGGGTCAGTCTGAGCCCAGAGACTGGATTCTGGACCATTGGGCGGGATGTTGATCAGTTTTATATAAATTCCTCTCCTGGATCCCGTCTCCGTGTCGGTCAGATCCCCGGGAAGGTGGGAGTTTATCTCAGTTATGAGTCTGGGACAGTTTCATTTTACAACGTGGACACCAAGTCCCATCTCCACACCTTCACCGGGAATAAATTCACTGAGAAACTTTATCCTTTCTTCTCGACTTGGGATGTAAACCAGTTTCTGAGAATCTGCTCCGGTTCTGATCCGGATTGGGAAAGGGGCGGGGCCTCGGGGTGGTGACATCATCCCTGACATCACAATGACTTGAGGGTCAGGGGCAGAGGTCAGGGGTTGGGGTTCAGAAACTGCCGTCGACAACAGTTTGTCACTAAATGTGTTTGTTAATTTGCAAATTGTAAAATCCCAATCAGACTGTAAATAAAAACAACACAAATAAAAACGTCAGAGGATTAAAATAAAAAGGAAATTAAATATCTTGAACTTTCCCTTGCAGTTCATTGTAGTGCCGATTTCAGCCACACGATGGTGATGTCGAGCTGTACAAAGGTCAGTAAAGTTTTACAGCGCAGTATCGCCACCTGCTGCTGGATACCTGGTACTGGCAGGAATAACAACAACTCAAAATGCTTAATCGCTGATCAGACAATTCAGGCAGGACCTTTCTTCACAACTGAAAGAGAATTGGTTCAGAAGCAGAGGAGAAATAAACATCAGCCTGAACTTCCCACTTCCAGAGCAACACCACCTCCCCCTGGCTGAGAATGGTATTACAGCAATAAAATTAGATTTTTAAAAACCATTGCAGCAGCTCCTGATGAGACTGGAACAACATGTTTCCCTGTTCAATTAACCAGCAGATCAAATTAATAATAAAAACAGAAAGTTCTGGAAAAATGTTCAGCAGGTCCGGTCTGTGGAGAGAGAAACAGAGTTGACATTACTTGTCAGCAAAACAGTAAACCTGAAACCACAGACTGTCTGTGGATTTATTTTTAACCCAGTCATTTCTCAGAATCTTTGTTATTCAGCCCCCCAAATTTATTTCACATTTCAATTAGTTCACAAAACTTCATTTCAGTCACTAATATCTGATGATATCTCTCCAGGGTTCCTCTGTTTTGATCTTTATTCAGGTAAATGATTAAAAACATTTTAAACATCACAATCCTGTTTTGCATGGAGCAGCACTGCCACCCACTGGCAGAGATCGGGACTCCACAGATTTATTGGTCCTGCATTACTGACTATGGCCACATGGTGGTGGTAGAACACAGCTGTTTCTTTTTGGGGAGACGATTCTGTTGACTGTTTACAAACTTAACTATAACTAGCGAAGGGAGCATCATTGTTTGTGTCAGTGAGTGGCTCCATTAGTCTGTGTAGATATGAGGGATGGACAACAAATGCTGGCTTTGCCATTGACACCCGCCTATTCTGAGCTGCCACCATGTTCTGAGATTGGGTTCTTTGGCTCGGACTCTGGGTCTGGGACGTGGTTCTCAGACAGACTGGAGACAGACTTTAGTATCCGCTTCAACACTTGTTTATTAGGATTACTTCTGAACCGGTTACAGAATAGGCACGTAGCTCTTAGGCATGATTCCAAACTCTCCCTTGAGAGTCGAACACATGACTGACGAGAGTCATTGTTACATCATCATCAACGTCACACAATAGAATATCCCACCTGTTAAACTTTTAAAGAACACGTGAATGTTTTATACATGTTAACCCTTTATACAACATGCGACACGGTGGCACAGTGGTTAGCACTGTTGCTTCACCACACCAGGGTCCCAACCTGCGTCACTGTCTGTGCAGTAGTCTGTGTAAACTAGAAAGAGTGCAGAAAAGATTTACTAGGATGTTGCCGGGACTTGATGGTTTGAGTTATAAGGAGAGGCTGGATAGACTGGGACTTTTTTCCCTGGAGCGTAGGAGGCTTAGGGGTGATCTTTTCGAGGTCTATAAAATAATGAGGGGCATAGATAAGGTAGATAGTCAACATCTTTTCCCAAAGGTAGGGGAGTCTAAAACTAGAGGGCATAGGTTTAAGGTGAGAGGGGAGAGATTCAGAAGGGCCCAGAGGGGCAATTTCTTCACTCAGAGGGTAGTGAGTGTCTGGAATGGGCTGCCAGAGGTAGTAGTAGAGGCGGGTACAATTGTGTCTTTCAAAAAGCATTTAGATGGTTACATGGGTAAGATGGGTCTTGAGGGTTATGGGCCAAGTGCGGGCAACTGGGACTAGCTTAATGGTAAAAACTGGGCGGCATGGACTGGTTGGGCCGAAGGGCCTGTTTCCATGCTGTAAACTTCTATGATTCTATGATTCTAGGTGCTCCGGTTTCCTCCCACAAGTCCCGAATTCTCCCTCTGTGTACCTGAACAGGTGCTGGAATGTGGCAACTAGGAGATTTTCACAGTAGCTTCATTACAGTGTTAATGTAAATCTACTTGTGACACTAATAAAGATTATTATAATATCAAGAAACGGCTGAAGGCACTGGATACTGCAAAGGCTCTGGGCCCTGACAATATTCCGGCAATAGTACTGAAGACTTGTGCTCCAGAACTGGCCGCACCCCTAGCCAAGCTGTTCCAGAACAGATACAACACTGGCATCTACCCGGCAATGTGGAAAATTGCCCTGGACACAAGAAACAGGACAAATCCAACCCAGCCAATTACCACCCTATCAGTCTACTCTCCATCATCAGCAAAGTGATGGAAGGAGTCATCAACAGTGCTATCAAGCAGCACTTACTCAGCAATAACCTGCTCACGGACGCTCAGTTTGGGTTCCGCCAGGGTCACTCAGCTCCTGACCTCATTACAGCCTTGGTTCAAACATGGACAAAAGAGCTGAATGCCAGAGGTGAGGTGGGAGTGACTGCCCTCGACATCAAGGCAGCTTTTGACCGAGTGGGAACAAGGAGCCCCAACTAAACTGGAGTCAATGGGAATCAGAGGGAAAACTCGCCGCTGGTTGGAGTCATACCCGGCACAAAGGAAGATGCTTTTGGTGCTTGGAGGTCAATCATCTCAGCTCCAGAACATCACTGCAGGAGTTCCTCAGGGTAGTGTCCTGGGCCCAACTATTTTCAGCTGCTTCATCAATGACCTGCCTTCCATCAAAAGGTCAGAAGTGGGGATGTTCGCGGATGACTGCACAACAAGGGGCTGGTTTAGCACACTGGACTAAATCGCTGGCTTTGAAAGCAGGCCAGCAGCAGGGTTCAATTCCCGTACCAGCCTCCCCGAACAGGCGCCGGAATGTGGCGACTAGGGGCTTTTCACAGTGACTTAATTTGAAGCCTACTTGTGACAATAAGGGATTTTCATTTCATTTCAATATTCAGACCATTCGCGACTCCTCCGATAATGAAGCAGTCCGTGTCCAAATGCAGCAAGACCTGGACAATATCCAGGCTTGGGCTGACAAGTGGCAGTGTCAGGCAATGACCATCTCCTACAAGAGAGGATCTAACCATTGCCCCTTGACATTCAATGGCATTACCATCGCTGAATCCCCACAATCAACATCCGGGGGATTACCATTGGTCAGAAGCTGAACTGGACTAGCCACATTCATACTGTGGCTACCAGGGCAGGTCAAAGGTTAGGAATCCTCCGGCGAGTAACAAAACCGTTGACCCCCCAAAGCCTGTCCAGCATCTACAAAACACAAGTCAGGAGTGTAATGGAATACTCTGGATGAGTGCAGCTCCAACAACACTCAAGGAGCTCGACACCATCCAGGACAAAGTAGCCCTGCTTGTTTGCTCCTCCTTCCACAAACGTTCAAACCCTCCACCACTGATGTACAGCGGCAGCCGTGTGTACCATCTACAAGATTCACTGCAGTAACTCACCAAGGTTCCTTAGACAACAGCTTCCAAACACATGACCACTACCATCTAGAAGGACAAGAGCAGCAGATATTTGGGAACCCACCACCTGGACGTTCCTCTCCAAGCCACACACAACCCTGACTTGGAAATATATCGCTGTTCCTTCACTGTTGCTGGGACAAAATCCTACAGCTCCCTCCCTAACAGCATGGTGGGTGTACCTACCGCTAAAGGACTGCAGCAGATCAAGAAGGTAACTCACCACCACCTTGTCAAGGGGCAACTAGAGATGGGCAACATATGCTGGCAGAACCAGCATCACCCACATCCCGTAAACAAATTTTTAAAAATCTTTAAGTTTACGCTAAAATTGTCTTTGTGGGTTAAGGGTTGAGACTTCAGTTTTGTTTCATGTTGAAAGATACAAGTCTGTAGGTTTAGTTTCACTTTAAACATTGCCTGCATTGCAATGAGGGTTTTACTACTCTAAAAGCAAACACAGGATATAAACAAAACTAAGCTATTGCTTAGAAACCAGAGGGTCACACTGAAAAGCAGAAGTACTTGAGTTTCAGTTTGGAAACAGGCAACCCAGAGTAAGAAGCATTTCCCAGAAACTGCTCGAACAGACAGGACAATGCAGAGGGACAGAGAGCCAGTCGCAAACTAAAGAACAGGAAGTTCCAGAATGGGACACAGGAAAGTCTCTGACGTGTGAAGTCCACAAAAGTTAAATTAATGAGTGGAGAAAGGTAGACCTGGAAATGTGGACCTGGAGGTGCAGACCTGGAGATGTTGGCTCGCGAGAAGCCAGGTATCCGGGATAATCAAATGTTTGGTGACACCTTAATCCAGCCTGTGAGGCAGTGGTGGTCCATTGGAGTAGCTGGGCCTGAGAGATGGTGTGGAAGCTTGAATGTACGTGGTGATCCAGGGTAGAGGAATTCCAAATGGAGAGGTTGAAGTCCTGGAGGTGGATTCTTGGTGAAGCTGTCCGAGCGAGAGTAAGTGGGGGATGATTCCAATATGTTTTCTTTGGAAGGGGAGTTTGGAAATTCTCGTGTGAAAGTCAGAGTTTCAGTCAGTCCAATTGGCTCACAGTGACAAGAATCTGGGAGAATTGGGAAACCCATAGAAGTTGTCACTTGGATTCAGAGTGTGGTGTGTCTGACCACATTTCACCTGGTGCTTTACATGGACTGTGTACTTACTGAGAACATTATAGTAAAAGTCTGTAACTTGTGTTATCCTTACAAATCTGTAAAATCTGTAAAGGTACAGCTGGGATGAAGGAATTGTGAATAATAGGGGGCAGCACGGTGGCATAGTATTTAGCACTGCTGCTTCACCACTGGGTGCTCTGGTTTCCTCACACAGTCCGAAGATGAGCAGGTTGGTTGGGATTGTGGGTTTTGGGTGGGGGAGTGGGACTCGGTTGGGTGTTCTTTCAGAGGATCAGTGCAGACTCGAAGGGCCGAATGGCCTCCTCCTGCACTGCAGGGATTCTATGGATAGTTAATATTTTCTTGTTTAATAATTGTTTTGTTCAAAGTTCATCATCCTGTGACTCTGTTCATCCACGTCTCTAAACTTAACAAAGGGACACAAAATACTTTCCATCCGCAAAATACCCTTTATTCATAACATATCTGAAAGAACGTTACAAACATTTCAAAGTGGCCGTCACACAAAGTGCAATAATATTCAGTTCTCTACATACATCATGTTGCTCTCTGAGGTGCTTCAATACAGTCAAAGAAACATTACAGACATTTCAAAATGGTCGTTACAAATGGTGTAAAAGTATTTCAGTATCGACAGAGATCAAGTTGGACTCTGAGGAGCTTCAATACTATTGTGATCCATGGAATTGTTCTATTTCTCTAGTTGCTGCAAAGGGAAAAGAATTTGAGGTTCCTCGCTCTCAGTTCATCACAAACACAGAGCAGGGTTTATTTGGGGATGTTGCTCTTACAGAACAAGATGGTGAGCGGAAAACCCACGTAAACACTCTGCTGACGTCACTACAGATCACGTGACGTTCCACCAGCAGCTGGATTACTGAATACAGAACATAACTATTGATAATGAGACATCTCCAATTGTAGAATTATTGTTGTGGTGGGGGAGGAGGGAAAGGTGCGGGAGGCTTCTCAGCCAGCTGAGCTTTTCCCTATCTGCTCACCTCTTCCAATGTCCCTCCAAACAGTCAGCCTCCAGAGGGCACGGCCATCGGTAACTGTCTCCCAGTTGTCAGAGTCAATGTCCATCATCTTCATATCTCACTGGCGGTGTCCTTGTAGCGGAGATATGGACTTCCAGCAGTGACTCAGTGCCCAGCTCACTGTACAGAAGATCTTTGGGTAAATGGCCGTCATCCACCTGATGAATGTGACTGAGCAGCAAAGACGTCACTGACTGAGTAATGAGTGTCTGTTCATAGAGCTCATCGAATTTCACACATTTTAATCAATGTCTTCTCAAAAAATATGTGTTGCTCTGTTTGCTAATTGTTTTCTCTTTGTCTGTATGTATTTAAATAGTAATTTATTAATGCAGAACTTGTGTATTTGTGAAAAGAGAGACATGCTGTCAAAGCTTTTCATTTCGCACTTATCAGGTCAGACACAAGAATGCCAAGAATATGCGCCTTTTTGAAATGAAATAAAACCTTTGGGGAAACTGTTACCTGGTATATTCTCCATGACAACGTCTCAATCAATCAATGTCCCCCTGCCAACCAATCAGCACTCTTTTTCTCATGTGGTATTATTTGTTGTTCCCTTTGAAATTTGGAATTTTTGCCTCTGTCCTGATGAGTCAAGATGAAAAGCTTTGACAGCCTGTCTCTTTTTCAGCAATACTCATGTTTGTATTTCTTGCATTCATGGCCTGGGAATGTCAAATAAAAATTGGCACTTGGAGTTCCTGACACAATGGAAATGTGGGGCGTCATTCTCCGCCCCCCCGCCGGGTCGGAGAATCGCCGGGGGCTGCCGTGAATCCCGCCCCCGCCATTTGCTGAAGTCTCCGGCACCGGAGATTCGGCGGGGGCGGGAATCACGCCACGCCGGTTGGCGGGCCCCCCCGCTCGATTCTCCGGCCCGGATGGGCCGAAGTCCCGCCGATAAATTGCCTGTCCTGCCAGCGTAAATTAAAGTACCTATTTACCGGCGGGACAAGGCGGCGTGGGCGGGCTCGGGGGTCCTGGGGGGGGGCGCGGGGCGATCTGACCCCGGGGGGTGCCCCCACGGTGGCCTGGCCCGCGATCGGGGCCCACTGATCCGCAGGCGGACCTGTGCCGTGGGGGCACTCTTTCCCTTCCGCCTCCGCCACGGTCTCCACCATGGTGGAGGTGGAAGAGACTCCCTCCACTGCGCATGCGCGGGAAACTGTCAGTGGCCGCTAACGCTCCCGCGCATGCGCCGCCCCGACATGTCATTTCCGCGCCAGCTGGCAGGGCAACAAAGGCCGTTTCCGCCAGCTGGCGGGGCGGAAATTCCTCCGGCGTCGGCCTAGCCCCTCAATGTTGAGGCTCGGCCCCCAAAGATGCGGAGCATTCCGCACCTTTGGGGCGGTGCGATGCCCGTCTGATTGGCGCCGTTTTGGGCGCCAGTCGGCGGACAATGCGCCGTTTCGGGAGAATTTCGCCCGTGACCAGAGTGAGTTTATTCATTTCAATTTAGGATTTGGAAATAATTTTGAATGACGTTCAAGTGAAAGATTTGGAGTGAATTTATTCCAACCAAAGTTTTCCTGTGTAAAGGTGAAAAGCTGTGTCTTTGGCCAATCTAAACACTTCAAATTATTTTTTCCGGGTTTATTCTAAAATCATCCCAGGTCAGTGACAGTAACAAGACAGAGCAGCGAGTTAAAGTTTGGGAATGGAATGGAAGTGCAGGCGAGATAAATGATGTCAAAGTGAAACATCCCCTTTTAATCATTCAGTGATGCCGGGTCAGACTCTGTCCTGGGAACAACACCAAGCAAAGCTTCTTCTGTGGAGGATTCACTGTCACTCTCCCCCAAAGTGTGATATTCCAGAAAGACAATGGTGAAGGATAGAACTGGAGCCAATCTTTACACACTTTTAAATCATTTATTTACAGAACTAGACAATACAAGCATGTACCTCCAACCCAACAAGGACAGTTTCAGTCTATCTATTTTTTTCTTTTGTAGAAATCCTAAACAAGAAGTTCCCCGTCTGAAAGGGGCAGGAATAACCCATTGTGACAAAAATCCAAAACATTTAAAAGAAACTTTAAAACTCAAATTACAATGACTTTCCCAGGGTTGATGATGAACCCCAGGCACCATCCCATTCCACCCCCCCCCCCCCACCACCATCACCCCCACCGCTGCCCCCCTCCCACCCCGTACCCACTGGCCGTGCGTGCCACCAAGCGTACCAGTGGAATCAACTGCCCACTGCCTGGGCCTGTTAATGGTCACCTTTACCAGGCCCAGGAGCAGGAGGACAAGGGGGTCCTCTGCCCGATCTCCTCAGCACCGGGTGGTCAATGATCAGTAAGGTGGGACTGAACTGTAACCAGAAATTGAGGATCAGCCCCTTCAGATAATGGAAGAGGAGCTGGAATCTCACACACTCTGTAGAAATATTAAACACAGACGTCCCAACCCCACCCCCCACCCAGTGACCCAACGTGTGGACCTTCCCCTCCCCCACGCAGTGACCCAGTGTGTGGGACCTTCCCCTCCCCCACCCAGTGACCCGGTGTGTTGGGCCTTCCCCTCCCCCACCCAGTGACCCAGTGTGTGAGCCTTCTCCCGCATGGTGGCACAGTAGTTAGCACTGCTGCCTCACAGCGCCAGGGACTCGGGTTCAATTTTGGCTTTGCGTGACTGTGCGGAGGTTGCACACTTTCCCCGTGCCTGCGTGGGTTTCCTCCGGGTGCTCCGGTTTCCTCCCACAGTCCAAAGATATGCAGGTTAGGTGGATTGGCCATGATCAATTTCTGAAAGGTTATGGGGATAGGGTGGGACATTGGGCCTAGGTAGGGAGCTCTTTCACAGGGTCAGTGTGGACTCGATGGGCCAAATGGACTCCTTCCGCATTGAAAGGATTTTATGATGTCCCCATTAATGCCCAGTGACCCAGTGTGTGGGGCTTCATCCGCACGGTGGCACAGAGGTTAGCACTGCAGGACCTTTCCCCCGCCCCCCCCACCACCCAGTGACCCAGTATGTGGGCCCATCCCCCCACCACCCAGTGTGTGGGGCCTTCCCCGCCCCCACCCAGTGACCCAGTGTGTGGGGCCTTCGCCTCTCCCACCCAGTGACCCAGTGAGTGGGGCCTCCCCCTCCCCCACCCAGTGACCCAGTGTGTGGGGCCTTCCCCTCTCCCACCCAGTGACCCAGTGAGTGGGGCCTCCCCCTCCCCCACCCAGTGACCCAGTGTGTGGGGCCTCCCTCCCCCACCCAGTGACCCAGTGTGTGGGGCCTCCCTCCCCCCCACCCAGTGACACAGTGTGTTGGGCCTCCCCCTCCCAGTGACCCAGTGTGTGGGGCCTCCCTCCCCCCCACCCAGTGACCCAGTGTGTGGGGCCTCCCCCTCCCCCACCCAGTGACCCAGTGTGTGGGGCCTTCCACTCTCCCACCCAGTGACCCAGTGTGTGGGGCCTTCCCCTCCCCACCCAGTGACCCAGTGTGTGGGGCCTTCCCCTCCCCCACCCAGTGACCCAGTGTGTGGGGCCTTCCCCTCCCCACCCAGTGACCCAGTGTGTGGGGCCTCCCCCTCCCCCACCCAGTGACCCAGTGTGTGGGGCCTTCCCCTCCCCACCCAGTGACCCAGTGTGTGGGGCCTCCCTCCCCCCCACCCAGTGACACAGTGTGTGGGGCCTCCCTCCCCCCCACCCAGTGACACAGTGTGTGGGGCCTTCCACTCTCCCACCCAGTGACCCAGTGTGTGGCCTCCCTCCCCCCCACCCAGTGACACAGTGTGTGGGGCCTTCCCTCCCCCACCCAGTGAGCCAGTGTGTGGGGCCTCCCTCCCCCCCACCCAGTGACACAGTGTGTGGGGCCTTCCCTCCCCCACCCAGTGAGCCAGTGTGTGGGGCCTCCCCCTCCCAGTGACCCAGTGTGTGGGGCCTCCCTCCCCCCCACCCAGTGACACAGTGTGTGGGGCCTTCCCTCCCCCACCCAGTGAGCCAGTGTGTGGGGCCTCCACCTCCCCCACCCTGTGACCCAGTGTGTGGGGCCTTCCCTCCCCCACCCAGTGGCCCAGTGTGTGGGGCGTCCCCCTCTCCCACACAGTGATCCAGTGTGTGGGACATTCCCCTCCCCCACCCAGTGACCCAGTGTGTGGGGCCTCCCTCTCCCCCACCCAGTGACCCAGTGTGTGGGACCTTCCTCTCCCCCACCCAGTGACCCAGTGTGTGGGGCCTTCCCCTCCCCCACCCAGTGACCCAGTGTGTGTGGCCTTCCCCTCCCCATCCAGTGACCCAGCATGTGGGGCCTTCCCCTCCCCCACCCGGTGACACAGTGTGTGGGGCCTTCCCCTCCCCCACCCAGTGTGTGGGGCCTTCCCCTCCCTCACCCAGTGACCCAGTGTGTGGGGCCTTCCCCCCCCCACCCAGTGACCCAGTATGTGGGGCATCCCCCTCCCCCACCCAGTGACCCAGTATGTGGGGCCTCCCCCTCCCCCACTCAGTGACCCAGTGTGTGGGGCCTTCTCCTCCCCCACCCAGTGACCCAGTGTGTGGGGCCTTCCCCTCCCCCACCCTGTGACCCAGTGTGTGGGGCCTCCCCCTCCCAGTGACCCAGTGTGTGGGGCCTTCCCTCCCCCACCAAGTAACCCAGTGTGTGGGGCCTTCTCCTCCCCCACCCAGTGACACAGTGTGTGGGGCCTCCCCCTCCCAGTGACCCAGTGTGTGGGGCCTTCCCTCCCCCACCAAGTGACCCAGTGTGTGGGGCCTTCCCTCCCCACCCAGTGGCCCAGTGTGTGGGGCGTCCCCCTCTCCCACACAGTGATCCAGTGTGTGGGACATTCCCCTCCCCCACCCAGTGACCCAGTGTGTGGGGCCTCCCTCTCCCCCACCCAGTGACCCAGTGTGTGGGACCTTCCCCTCCCCCACCCAGTGACCCAGTGTGTGTGGCCTTCCCCTCCCCATCCAGTGACCCAGCATGTGGGGCCTTCCCCTCCCCCACCCGGTGACACAGTGTGTGGGGCCTTCCCCTCCCCCACCCAGTGACCCAGTGTGTGGGGCCTTCCCCTCCCCACCCAGTGACCCAGTGTGTGGGGCCTTCCCCTCCCCCACCCAGTGACCCAGTGTGTGGGGCCTTCCCCTCCCCACCCAGTGACCCAGTGTGTGGGGCCTCCCCCTCCCCCACCCAGTGACCCAGTGTGTGGGGCCTTCCCCTCCCCACCCAGTGACCCAGAGTGTGGGGCCTCCCTCCCCCCCACCCAGTGACACAGTGTGTGGGGCCTCCCTCCCCCCCACCCAGTGACACAGTGTGTGGGGCCTTCCACTCTCCCACCCAGTGACCCAGTGTGTGGCCTCCCTCCCCCCCACCCAGTGACACAGTGTGTGGGGCCTTCCCTCCCCCACCCAGTGAGCCAGTGTGTGGGGCCTCCCTCCCCCCACCCAGTGACACAGTGTGTGGGGCCTTCCCTCCCCCACCCAGTGAGCCAGTGTGTGGGGCCTCCCCCTCCCAGTGACCCAGTGTGTGGGGCCTCCCTCCCCCCCACCCAGTGACACAGTGTGTGGGGCCTTCCCTCCCCCACCCAGTGAGCCAGTGTGTGGGGCCTCCACCTCCCCCACCCTGTGACCCAGTGTGTGGGGCCTTCCCTCCCCCACCCAGTGGCCCAGTGTGTGGGGCGTCCCCCTCTCCCACACAGTGATCCAGTGTGTGGGACATTCCCCTCCCCCACCCAGTGACCCAGTGTGTGGGGCCTCCCTCTCCCCCACCCAGTGACCCAGTGTGTGGGACCTTCCTCTCCCCCACCCAGTGACCCAGTGTGTGGGGCCTTCCCCTCCCCCACCCAGTGACCCAGTGTGTGTGGCCTTCCCCTCCCCATCCAGTGACCCAGCATGTGGGGCCTTCCCCTCCCCCACCCGGTGACACAGTGTGTGGGGCCTTCCCCTCCCCCACCCAGTGTGTGGGGCCTTCCCCTCCCTCACCCAGTGACCCAGTGTGTGGGGCCTTCCCCCCCCCCACCCAGTGACCCAGTATGTGGGGCATCCCCCTCCCCCACCCAGTGACCCAGTATGTGGGGCCTCCCCCTCCCCCACTCAGTGACCCAGTGTGTGGGGCCTTCTCCTCCCCCACCCAGTGACCCAGTGTGTGGGGCCTTCCCCTCCCCCACCCTGTGACCCAGTGTGTGGGGCCTCCCCCTCCCAGTGACCCAGTGTGTGGGGCCTTCCCTCCCCCACCAAGTGACCCAGTGTGTGGGGCCTTCTCCTCCCCCACCCAGTGACACAGTGTGTGGGGCCTCCCCCTCCCAGTGACCCAGTGTGTGGGGCCTTCCCTCCCCCACCAAGTGACCCAGTGTGTGGGGCCTTCCCTCCCCACCCAGTGGCCCAGTGTGTGGGGCGTCCCCCTCTCCCACACAGTGATCCAGTGTGTGGGACATTCCCCTCCCCCACCCAGTGACCCAGTGTGTGGGGCCTCCCTCTCCCCCACCCAGTGACCCAGTGTGTGGGACCTTCCCCTCCCCCACCCAGTGACCCAGTGTGTGGGGCCTTCCCCTCCCCCACCCGGTGACACAGTGTGTGGGGCCTTCCCCTCCCCCACCCAGTGACCCAGTGTGTGTGGCCTTCCCCTCCCCATCCAGTGACCCAGCATGTGGGGCCTTCCCCTCCCCCACCCGGTGACACAGTGTGTGGGGCCTTCCCCTCCCCCACCCAGTGTGTGGGGCCTTCCCCTCCCTCACCCAGTGACCCAGTGTGTGGGGCCTTCCCCCCCCCCCACCCAGTGACCCAGTATGTGGGGCATCCCCCTCCCCCACCCAGTGACCCAGTATGTGGGGCCTCCCCCTCCCCCACTCAGTGACCCAGTGTGTGGGGCCTTCTCCTCCCCCACCCAGTGACCCAGTGTGTGGGGCCTTCCCCTCCCCCACCCTGTGACCCAGTGTGTGGGGCCTCCCCCTCCCAGTGACCCAGTGTGTGGGGCCTTCCCTCCCCCACCAAGTGACCCAGTGTGTGGGGCCTTCTCCTCCCCCACCCAGTGACACAGTGTGTGGGGCCTCCCCCTCCCAGTGACCCAGTGTGTGGGGCCTTCCCTCCCCCACCAAGTGACCCAGTGTGTGGGGCCTTCCCTCCCCACCCAGTGGCCCAGTGTGTGGGGCGTCCCCCTCTCCCACACAGTGATCCAGTGTGTGGGACATTCCCCTCCCCCACCCAGTGACCCAGTGTGTGGGGCCTCCCTCTCCCCCACCCAGTGACCCAGTGTGTGGGACCTTCCCCTCCCCCACCCAGTGACCCAGTGTGTGGGGCCTTCCCCTCCCCCACCCGGTGACACAGTGTGTGGGGCCTTCCCCTCCCCCACCCAGTGACCCAGTGTGTGGGGCCTTCCCCTCCCTCACCCAGTGACCCAGTGTGTGGGGCCTTCCCCCCCCCACCCAGTGACCCAGTATGTGGGGCATCCCCCTCCCCCACCCAGTGACCCAGTATGTGGGGCCTCCCCCTCCCCCACTCAGTGACCCAGTGTGTGGGGCCTTCTCCTCCCCCACCCAGTGACCCAGTGTGTGGGGCCTTCCCCTCCCCACCCAGTGACCCAGTATGTGGGGCCTCCCCCTCCCAGTGACCCAGTATGTGGGGCCTCCCCCTCCCCCACTCAGTGACCCAGTGTGTGGGGCCTTCTCCTCCCCCACCCAGTGACCCAGTGTGTGGGGCCTTCCCCTCCCCCACCCTGTGACCCAGTGTGTGGGGCCTCCCCCTCCCAGTGACCCAGTGTGTGGGGCCTTCCCTCCCCCACCAAGTGACCCAGTGTGTGGGGCCTTCTCCTCCCCCACCCAGTGACACAGTGTGTGGGGCCTCCCCCTCCCAGTGACCCAGTGTGTGGGGCCTTCCCTCCCCCACCAAGTGACCCAGTGTGTGGGGCCTTCCCTCCCCACCCAGTGGCCCAGTGTGTGGGGCGTCCCCCTCTCCCACACAGTGATCCAGTGTGTGGGACATTCCCCTCCCCCACCCAGTGACCCAGTGTGTGGGGCCTCCCTCTCCCCCACCCAGTGACCCAGTGTGTGGGACCTTCCCCTCCCCCACCCAGTGACCCAGTGTGTGGGGCCTTCCCCCCCCCCCACCCAGTGACCCAGTATGTGGGGCATCCCCCTCCCCCACCCAGTGACCCAGTATGTGGGGCCTCCCCCTCCCCCACTCAGTGACCCAGTGTGTGGGGCCTTCTCCTCCCCCACCCAGTGACCCAGTGTGTGGGGCCTTCCCCTCCCCACCCAGTGACCCAGTATGTGGGGCCTCCCCCTCCCAGTGATCCAGTGTGTGGGACCTTCCCCTCCCCCACCCAGAGACCCAGTGTGTGGGGCCTCCCCCACCCAGTGACCCAGTGTGTGGGACCTTCCCCTCCCCCACCCAGTGACCCAGTATGTGGGGCCTCCCCCTCCCAGTGATCCAGTGTGTGGGACCTTCCCCTCCCCCACCCAGAGGCCCAGTGTGTGGGGCCTTCCCCTCCCCCACCCAGTGACCCAGTGTGTGGGGCCTCCCCCTCCCACCCAGTGACCCAGTGTGTGGCGTCTTCCCTCCCCCACCCAGTGACCCAGTGTGTGGGACCTTCCCCTCCCCCACCCAGAGGCCCAGTGTGTGGGGCCTTCCCCTCCCCCACCCAGTGACCCAGTGTGTGGGGCCTCCCCCTCCCCCACCTACAGGAAACAGTCTTTATTTGGATGAAGGGATAGAACCCTCATCCTCCTGGATTGTTACTGTCCGCGGACAGATTTTCAGGGGTTCTGGGTTTTTACCACCATCAGTGTTACATGGACTGAAATAAGGATAGAGTTTCTCAGTGAATGTCCCAGTGAAAGTGTAGATATGGGACTTGTTATCTGAGTTATAAAAGGAAACCTTCCCTCCCTCATAATCCAGACAGACTCGAATCTTTCTCGGCTTCACTCTCAGATCTAAGAGTTTTGATGGATTCTCACAAGCCCAGTATTTATTCTCCTGTCTCAGAGACAATGTCCAGAATCCGTTATCTGGATCCAGGGTGAATTCCCCCTTCCTGTTTACGGATTCCTTGGCCACACCCAAATCCCACTTTGTCTTGTTTCCCACCTCCACCTCCCAGGAATGTTTTCCTGATGTGAATCCCTCTGATCCCAGGACAATGACACAGGGAACAAATCTCTCCGGATTGTCGGGAAGCTGCTCCCGTTTCCCGGTGTCTCTCACGGTGCTCAGGTCCTCAGACAGGAGAAGGGCAGGATGGGCTGTATTCGGGTCGAAGGTGACTGGAGCTGGGGACAGATGGACACGGATAAAATGTTCGTCCCTCTCACTGTAACTTTCACAGCCGGTTAGTGATTGGCAAAATCAGCCAGGAACCAGAATTAGGAATTCATCCCCCGGGGAAGAGTTTAAACAGAGCACAGGGGGAACCGGAAGTCACGGGAAACGGGGGAAGGTTTTACCCGGAGACCACACCCTGCAGTGAGGCTGAGGAAACCCCGTGACAGAGAGAGTGAGAGTGACAGACAGAAAAGGAGAGATGGAGAGAGTGGGGTAAAGCGAAAGAAAATGTGAGGGACAGCAAGGTAAGAGAGAGCGAGCGGGAGCAAAGGAGAGAGAGAGGGAAACAAGACACAGCGGGAGAGTGAGGTACAGAGGGAGAGCGAGAGAGAGTGAGGGCAAGGGGGAAAGCTAGGAGAGCGAGGGTAGAGAGTGAGGGACCGAACGAGAGAAAGATCGAGGGAGAGTGAGGAAGAGCAAAAATGAGGAAGAGAGCGAAAGGAGAGCATGAGGGAGAGAGTGGGATCGAGGGAGAGAGCAAGAGTGAGAGAAAGGGTGAGGAAGAGAGCGAGATAAAGGGAGCAAACACATGGGAGACTGAGGGAGAGTGCAAAAGAGAGGGAAAGAACGAGGGAGAGAGTGAGATCGAGGGTGAGAGTGAGATCAAGGAAAAGAGCAAGAGCGAGGAAGAAAGCAAGAGGGAGAGAGCGAGAGTGAGGACAGAGCATGAAGGAGCGAAGGAGAGGGAGAGCCACAAGGGAGGGAGTGCTAGGGGAGAGGGATTGAGAGTGACGGGGAACGAGAGCGAGTTGGAGGAATGGTGATCAAGGGAGAGCGAGAATGAGGGGAGAGTGAGGGGGAATGTGCCAAACTGAGGGAACGAGCGAGGGCGAAGGAGAGCCAAGGGGTGGGAGTGCAAGGGGGGAGGGAGTGTGAGAAGGGGGAGAGCGAGAATGAAGGAGAATGAGAACGAGGGAGAGCTAGCAGCAGGGAAAGCAAGGTGCCTGGAGAACGAGGGAGCGGGAGAACAAAGGGGAGGGAGAGTGAGAGGGTGGAAGAATGAGGGGTCGGAAGAACGGGGTGAGGGGCAGGCAGGGTGTGTGAGAGCGAGAGGTAGGGAGAGTGAGCAGGAAGGCGGGTGCGGAGGGGGGAGGGAGAGAAAAGGGAGGAGAGCGCGGGGGGAGTGATAGCGAGGGGGACAGAGAGAGTGAGGAGGAAGGGGGAAACCATTACAGACTCAAAATGGAAATCTCGACCTGAAAGCCTCGATTGAAGAAAGCTGTGCTAGAAACAGCCATCTGTAACAAAGTCTCTTTCGTTTTACTTTCAGCATTATTTTTACACCCATCTTCCCCCCCCCCTCTGTGTTTGTCTGTCTTGTGTGAGTGAGTGTGTCAGTGAGTGTGTGTGTGTGAGAGTGTGTGTGAGAGTAGGGGGGATGGGTTAGGAATTAGTCAACCTTTTGTATTTGCTGCATATTTAACTATAGTTAGTGTCAATAATAAAATTAATTGTTTTTAAATTTACAAACCTGGACTGCAATTATTGGGTGGTGAAGGGCCAAAGACTTTGGGTGTTTTTCTCTGAATTATTTATTAATTTGTGTTGTTATTCCGGGTCAAGTGGGGCTGAATTGACGGCGCACTCGCCCAGGGGGTCGTAACAATAGCTGATCTGACAATTCTGTATTTTAACAGAAAACTGGCTGAAGTAAAATCTAATCTGTTACAAATACAATTCTATATTTAATATAAAGAGACCGGTCCCTTCTACTAATAACCGAGAGAGCTGTTTAATAGCTGGGGTCAGGAAGCTCACACCCACCTGTATTAATCACCGTCAGCATCTTTTTCCACACTCTGTACTGCAGTGAGCCAATGTACTTCCCCACATTTATTAACGGGTAAACCTTCTGTGGCTCTGGGAGAGTTCGCTTCAGTCTGAAACAGGAGATAAAGGTCAGTGTTGGATCATTCCAGGCTGGGCGAGAAATAGGTTAGAAATTAAAATCAAATCAAGGGGGTGAATTTTACCTTTTCTGTAAATCCGGAAATTTCTGTGGAACAAGAACAATTATTACCGTTTGTGTTTGGAGAACATTTTATCACAAAAAGTAAAGTAACAGACTGGATTCCACAGGAAAGTACATTTTAAATATCGAAAGTTATTGGCCGCCTCTTGCTGTCCTCACTGGACTGTGAGTTACTCCACAATATTACAAATGACTCGATCTTACTGCACAACACAACTCAGAGTTACAATCCAATTATAAAATCCTCATCAATGTCCAATTACTGGAATTAATTTATTAACGCTCACTTGGTGGAACAGAACATATTGCTGAAAATAAAGACACGTTCCTGATGGAAAATGACCAGATGAATGGGAATTCCATTGTCATGAAGTACAGGTTATTAAACAGACAGGGTCAATTATATACATGTTGTAAACGTTGAGCAGTCCACAGAGAGAAAAATGTCCGGTTTGTGGACAATTCCGGTTTGTGGACAATTCCGGTTTGGGGTCAATTCCGGTTTGGGGACAATTCCGGTTTGTGGATAATTCCAGTTTGGGGACAATTCCGGGTTTGGGACAGCCGGGTTTGGGGGGCTGTACCTGTCCAATAGAAATCACCTAGAAACTGGGGTAAATCTGTAATGTTAGTTTAACATTCAGTCTTGGGACTCATCAAACTTGTGTTTGAATCTTTGTCTGCAGTGATACTACAGACAGAGTGTCAGACCACTCTGTGTAAGCTGAAGCAGACAGAATGAATTCGAATGTCAGCTCCACTTGCAGTGAGTCACACTGAGCTCAATGAGCAACCAGCTGAGTGGGAACTCCATTGTCAGAGGCAGCGGCTTTCCGCTGAGGTCTTAAACCCAGCTCTCTTCTGTCTGCTCAGGTGAAGGTAAAAGATCCCAAGACTATATTCCAAGAAGAGCACAGGAGTTCTCTCAGTGTCCTGGTCAACATTTATCCCTCACCCAACACTGTTCAAATAGATTCATCAGCATCTCAATACACAGCAGAGAATTCACTGAAGTAAATACTCAGGGGTTCACTGAACTTCCTGGGAAATTCTGAAAATCAAATTGATCTTAATTTAAATGTTTTCAGTGTGGAGACTCTCCCCTCTCACTCTCTGAACATTGAACTATTTAACTGCTGGGAGGAAACTTGACCTATCTTGTGTATCTGACCCTGGAGAGCTCTCTCCTGGACAGAATCATTCCAGTTCTAGCCGGGGAGGAGCCAAGCATTGGAAACATGGTCCTGCCTGGCTGGATCCTGGACTGTAGTTCCCAGTCTCAGACCAACAACTGGAAATGTCCACTCGGGGGAGAATGGTCTGACCATTCGGAGGGTTTCTTTCACTGGAAGAAGCTGATTTTCTTCATTGTTTAATTTGATGACACTATCCCTCTATAATATTACAGTAAACAAGCTCCAGATTTAGTCATTTCCGTGTTAAAGAGCCGTCAGTGATCCTGGGTGTGAGACAGAGGAAACCAAATGTGACAGGTGATTGGGTTGTTTTGGTCGGTGAGTTTTATATTCTAAATTTTGATGACACAACCTGCTCATTCTTCAAGACGGTGAAGGAGAGAAAAATAAATAAACAGTTACCGTTAAAAACTTGATGTTGTCCTGTTCCCTCAGCTCTTGTTCAATCTCCTGAACAGTGACTGAAAACGATGAGATTTCCTCCGTTATCTTCTCAATCCACTCCTTCATCTCCTGACTCTTTTTCTCTTTCTCCAGTTTCAGATCTTCCAACTCAATCCTCTCTTCCTCACGGAGAAACTGGTGAAGTTTTTCAAATTGGGCTTTAATCTGTTTCTCTGTCTTTACACTTTGGTCCTTTGGGAAATATCAGTGAGATTGAAAATTAATGAGGATTTTTAAAAGATTGTTCAGCCTGAACAGTTCTGTTCAGATCAGAATATTCCAGAAAAAAACATTCCCAATCTAGTTAGTTCCCAAACTGGATAATTTATTAAGGTGAAGACATGACTTTGATACAGAAAACTATTCCCTCATGCAGTGAAATCTAGTTAATTGATTAGATATAATAGATAATCGATTCGCAGATGATAATTTATTCAGGAGAGGGAGCTCTAACTGAGGATCGAGTTACTGATTTCTCTATTTGGTTTACTGGTGATTATCTTGGATTTGAAACCCCAGGTTTTAGACTCTCTGTCCAGTAGAAACATTCTCTGTATCTACACTATCAAACCCTGAAATAATTATAAAGAACTCAGCTGACCTCACAGCTTCTCTATTCCACAGTCAGTTTAAGCTTTCCTGATAGGTTTAACCTCTTAGTTAAGACCAGAAGAAATAGGAACAGGGGAATAGGCCATTCGGCCCCTCGAGTCTGCTCCGCCATTCAATAGGATCGTGGCTGATCCGACATTCTTCATGTCCACTTTCCTGCCCTTTCCCGGTATCCCTGATCAGCAATCTATCTGCCTCAGCCTTAAATATGCACAAGGACTCTGCCCCCACAGCTCTCTGTGGTAAGGCGTTCCAAAGACCCACAACCCTCAGAGAAGGAATTCCTCCTCATCTCAGTCTGAAATTGGCTCCCCTTTATTCTGAAACTGTGCTCTCTGGTCCTAGACTCTCCCATGAGGGAAACATCCTCTCAGCATTCACCCTGTCAGCCCCTTAACAATCCAATATGTTTCAATGAGATCATCTCTCATTCTTCTTAATTCCAATGAGTAGAGTCCCAATTTGTTTCACCTTTTCTCATTAGACAATCCCTCCATACCGGGCAATCATCCTGGTGAACCTTCACTGAACCGCCTCTTGTTAGTGGGAGAGGATCTCAAATAAATCACTCAACGCCCAGGGCTCCTCCTGGTCCTCGCATCAAACTGTTTATTTCGCCGGCGGGGAGATGACGTCTGTTAAAGTCCCAGACCACCTCTCCGCCGAACAAAGGAAAACATCCATTCTTATACATTTTCAAAACAGCTACACAGCTCATTTCGGCTGGACCTTGTCCAATAATATTGGTTATAGATTACATACATTAGCTATATATACAATTAAATTTGACATTATGTAAAGTGGGTTGGCCCCTTACCAGCCCCTGACTTCATGAAGAAGCCACTCATACTAACTGTTAAAGTTAACTTCCCTGTCTGCATCTGGACACCTTGGGCTGGCGAGGATACATAATGCTCTTTGTCCTGTGGAGCTATTATCACTCGCTGGTGAAGTACTCCCATTTTTCCCATGTCTGTTTCAATCATTCTTGTCTCCCTGACTAACTCTGCTGTCTGGAATTGAATGATGTTACTTATACCAGTTTGCAACTGAACCCAGGCGAATGGTTGTTCTGGAATGTGGGTAGTTCAGCTAAAAGCCATTTTGTGTCTTTAGTATTGTTAGCTCAGCGAACCGCCATTTTGTGTCCTTTCTGATATTGGTAATTTTTAGTTTACAAAATCACATGCATTGTTTAGACACTATCTATTCCTACAAATTGCCTCTTATACACGCATCTGAGCCAATGGGTACCTTTTGTCTAAAAACCTTCTTTCTAAATCTGACTTCAACAGCCTCCATTGAAATAATATATTTCCTTAAATAAGGGACCAAAACTGCTCCCAGTGCTCCAGATGTGGTCTCACCAATACCTTATACAGTTGCAGCAAGACTTCCCGACTCTTATCCTCCAACCCCCTTGGAATGCGGGCCAACATTCCATTCCCCTTCCTGATTACCTGCTGTACCTGTCTGCGAGCTTTCTGTGTTTCGTATACAAGATCCCCAAGTCCCTCTGTGTCACAGCTTTCTGCAGCTTTTCTCCATTTAAATAATACTCTGCTCTTTTGTTCTCCTTTCCAAAATGAACAACTTCACATTTTCCCACATGACACCCCGTGTGCCAACTATTTTCCCACATACTTAACCGATCAAAATCTCTTTGCAAATGGCCTGTGTCCCTCTCGCCATTTGCCTTTCCATCTATTTTGTTTTTTTTTGCAAATTTGGCTACAAGACATTCACTTCCTCCCTCGGTGTCATTAATACATATTGTAAATAATTGCGGTCCCAGAACTGATCCATGTGGAGCCCCACTGGTTACAAACTGAAAAAGAATCCCTCATCCCATTCGCTGTTTCCTTCCTTCACCCCCAATCCACCCTCCCCATTTCTCTCCTTCACTGACAATCCCCTCCTCCTCCCATTTCCCTCATTCCCCTCCCCCTTGTCCACCCTCCAAGGATCTGTGAAACATCACCTCAGGGTGATGGGCCTGTGTCGGCACTGACAGCGAGTGGGTCACTATACAAGGCAGCAGAGTGATGATCCCTCGCTGTGAGGTTAGCTCTGGTGCTCCTCAGTTTATGCAAAAGTCTGATTCTGTCTGTCTGCTGACAGGACCCTCACACCCATCCTCTGAACAGGGTCTGCATCGGGGGCTTTTGATCTTGGATCACTGTGCCCGAGGGGGGCAGAGATGGTGGAAGCGGAGGGTAACAGGGGATGGGGGTGCGGGCAGCCTGCTGTAAATATTAACGTGACAGATTTACCACCTTATTCCCAATGCTTTGTGCATTCAGATAAGTTCTGGAACCATCCTTGTGATTTCTTTTACACCTCCTCCACTGTCTCTTTATAATTCTTATCATCGAGACCAGAATTCTGCCAGAATACAGAACAAAATAAGATCAGAAATACCTGAATGTGAATGAATGTTTTCTCATAATCACGTTTTACAGTGTTACATTCCTCCTCCTTGTCCTGGACTGGCTTCAGTGAGGTTCGCAGTTCCTCCTGAACAAAAACATAATTTGTACATCTTTCTGAAATAGGAACCCCAAATTAAATCTCATTCTGTTATTCACAGTGTGAGGTAGATGTTCAGTTCACAGTCTGTGTAAAACTGCTGTTCAGGATACTGGCTTAGACATTGTGAAACAAACTTTGAAAAGTTTCTCAATCCTAACTGTGGCTCATTATTCCTCTGAAATCTGTGACCCACAAATCATGGAAAAGCTGGTCTGACTCCATGAAAATTGTGGGAGACGAGGAGATCCCTACCCTGGAATGGAGCTGCCCAGGTTTGGAGTGCCGAGTGAGGGCTCACTACTGCAGCCACGTAAAATGGCTGCGTTCCGATTAATCTGGCCAAAACCCAGTTTGAAATGGCTAACCCGAAAGACTGCTGGGAAAAGCAGCTAAGAAGACACAAGCAGGCAGCTGCAGACAGTATTGCATATTCGGCTCTGGGAAGTTAGCCCAGATCGATACTCAGGGCTATCAACAGCCCATCAACCCAGGTATTTGCAGTTACATTCAGGACTGTTTGCAGCCCATCTATCCAGACATCTGCAGTTAAATCGGCTATCCCCGGGAACAATTGCAACATATTAGCAATTGAATTCCGGGCCAGACCTGTCGGCGCCTGCAGTGGCCGAAACAAAGACAGGTGAGCGATCACCCCCCGATCGAGGAATCGCCTCACCATTGGACACATCGACCCCAGGGATTGGGGACAAATCCAATCACTTGGGACTCAGGGTCAAGGGCCGCCCCGAGAGGCGGGAAGCCCCGGGACCCTATAAAGTGAGGGGCCAAGTTCAGATTGCTCTCTATCCCTTCTTCTCCTGCTCGAGACCTTCACAAGAACATCAACCAGAAACTGTAAGTTTGACTCCGGCGATCGCTACCCGATAAAGACTCCCAGCCACCGACCTGTATCAGCCTTTTTGAATCCCGCGGGCCAGATCCGATTGGATAAGCCTTTTGTTTCCCTGACCTGGTGGGCCCTTCCTAAAGTTAAGTATTGGCCAGTAGTGGTAGGTTTCTATATAGATAGTAGGATTATTGTGTAAGCATTACTTGTATATAATAAATGACCGTTGATTTCAATCTTACTAAGTGATGTGCTGACTTATTAATCATAACTCGAGCTTGAACCACGTGGCGGTATCAGAAAGATACCTGGCGACTCGTGAGCAAAGATGACAGAATTAGAGCTAATAAAACTAAGGCTAATAAAAGCAACATAATTGGCGACTCCGCCGGGACCCGACAAAGAAGTGGAAAACCACTCCGGGAGAACCCCAACAATTTGAATAGAATCCAATCGGAAACAAAAACAAAAAAAAACCACAAGTGTTCCAGCGGTTCTGGTTAATAATTCACAATTTGGAAGTGTGTGTATGCATGCGTAACTAACAGGGTTATAAGGTAAAACTGATAGATATTGTTGCGTCAAAACTGTCAGAAGTCTGTATTTTCGGAAATTAGCGCAAGCCGTACCCGCATCTACGACACCACCTTAGCCCCCTGTTCCAAATTTGAACGTAACGAGCAGATAAGAGAGATGGCCATGCAGGCAATGCAACGCCTCATGAACCCCGAGGAATTTGCGGTCGCAGCGACCAGCAGCAGTAGAGTGGGACAGTGTCCCATTTGGGAAGTGGAAATTCGCAAATTTCTGCAGGGCAAAGGATGGCCCGTGTGGAGCGGTTTCTGTAATAATGACGACTCAGGTCCCGGAAGTATAGGGCATACTTGGTGGGAGAACATGAGTGAAATCCATAAGAAAAGCTTAGCGAAAGCGCGCAAGCCGATGGCAATCGTGTCCTGCATGGCACAATTGCGAGGCACAGAGGAGGTCGTCAGGACGCTCCGAAAAGAAATAGAGGGCATACATCGTATGGGTAAAATCGATGTATGCGAGATGGAAAAAGAGAACCTGGAATTGAAAAGGCAGTTAGAAGCCAAGGACGAAGAGGTGGCTGACGCCAAACGGGGTCACCAGTCTTGTCTGGCGCATTTAAGCAGTTTTCAATCCCAGTATGAGAAGGCTTATCAGGACACGCAGCGTGCCATCCTGGTTAAGAAAGAGATAGAGAAGCAGGTGGAGACGCTACAGAAGCAATGTAGTGATCTCAAGGCAGCCTTGAGAGCGCTCCACGCTGCAACCACGGAACAAAGGCAGAGTACCTTAGACCATGCAAAGTGCCGAAAGCAAATTGCAGACCTGCAAGCAATGCTTTCTGTCCAAAAGGGATTCCAAGACACCTTTGGGGAAAGTTTAGACCAGGAAGACGGCCCTGATTGGGAAGAACTGCAAGAGACAGCGCAGAGATATGTTCAGGGAGCATGTGCACAGGGAAAACCCCAAAGGAGGAGAGCACCCCCACCCCCCACACAGCAGGGAATACAGGCTCTCATGAACCCTGTAACAACCCACCGCACCGCCACAGCAGACGAGGCGGAAGTCTTATATTCCACCCCCCTCACAGTGACCCAATTACGGGACGCGTGTGCTAAAATCGCACCGTTCCTTCCCGCTTCAGACCCGCACCATTTCTTTGCCACCGTCAAACACCAGGCGACCATGTACGGCCTGGATGAGAAAGAGCAGGTAAAGTTCACGGTCCTCAGCTTAGACCCATCGGTCGCAGCAGCCTTTCCCGACCCACAGAATGTAGGAGGAGGCACCCTTGCAGAAATGCATACCGCGATCCTGGGTGCGATCGGGTACAACCGGGGCGACCCCGCAGACGGTCTAAATAAGTGCAGACAGAAAAAGTCTGAACACCCCACAGCGTTCGCAGGACGCTTGTGGATTCACTTTGAAGCCGTTTTCGGAAATGTAGACCGTGCCCATTTGTCCGCAGACAATATGGCCAAATGGACCCGCACCCTTATCTCCCATGTCACGGAAGCAGGACAGAATGCCTGTAGTAATTATGACCCCTCGGAGGAGGCTCATAATGAGAAGTGGATGGTCAAAAGATTGTCCCGCGTTTGGGAACAAGCGGCTCACAGTAAACCCGCAGCTAGAACCCCTGAGGAAAACCAAGCCGCCGCAGACGTGCAGGCAGTAAGAACCACTATCCACAACCCCGCCTGGGTAAACGAGGGAAAGAGCAGCCCCCAAGCAAAACCGCAAGAATGCTACAATTACGGACAGTTGTGACATTTTGCCAAAGAATGCAATGGCCCTAAAAAGCCACAGAGAGCCCAACAGACAGGCACTCTCAATAAGAAAAAAGCAGAACCCAATCATAGCGTTAGCGCCCAGTCCGATCAGACAGATTTGACCGGAACGGACTGACGGTGTACAGGCTCCCCCAGCTGGGTCTGCGATACCCTTTGGGATAGGTCAGGACGACCCATAGTCGCAGCAAAGGTTAGGGGACAGCCGATCGAGCTTCTCTGGGACACAGGAGGGTCCCGCACAACCTTAAATTCCTCTACCCTTGGTGAGGACACGTGGCCCACCACAGCCACTATCACCCTCAGCGGTTTCACAGGCCACTCACAACAGGGACATATCACAACCCCTGTACCCATCCAAATCGGCACCATTAATACAAAACACCCCGTAGTGTTAGTCGACCTGCCCCCAACAGCAGAGCACATTTTGGGGATAGACTTCATGAATTCTCACCACCTCTCTTTCGATCCAATCAACCAGTGTGTCTGGAAGATGGCAAAATCTGCTATAGCCCCCGCAACACTCAATAGAGGGGATTATATGAACACAATTAGCGCAGTAGGCGAGTTTTGGTTCAACCCCACCACACTCAGCACGGACCGACAGGTTAGGGCAGTCCTGCAAAAGAACAGGGCATCATTCGCAACCCACAAACACGACTGTGGACGGATGACCGGTTCCGTACAAATAACAGGACCGGACCCAAGACCCCAAAACCAGTACGGATTTCCCCTAGAAGCAGAGGGAGAAATCCTAAAGGTCATAGAAAGCTTATTAGAGCAGGGCGTCCTGAGATCGGTAGCCTCAACTAATAATGCCCCGATTTGGCCAGTAAGGAAACCCGACGGATCATGACGCTTGACCATTGATTATCGGGAACTCAATAAAGTCACCCCCGTAGCAGCCCCCACCGTAGCAACAAGTCCCGAGACCATGCTCAAACAGGGACTCCATGCCCGACATTTCACGGTTTTGGACGTCAGTAATGGGTTCTGGTCCATTCCATTGGCAAAGGCGTGCCAGTACAAATTTGCCTTCACCTTTAAAGCACAGCAGTACACGTGGACATGCCTGCCACAAGGCTTCCACAACTCCCCCTCCATTTCCCACCGACAGCTGGCAAATGGATGAGCGAAATTTTCTCAGCCCGAATGCCTGGTACAGTATGTGGACGACCTACTACTGCAGACAGACACGAAGGAAGAACACATTGAGCTTCTGTGCGAACTCCTGGAATTACTACATTCCATTGGCTGTAAAGTCAACCCCAAAAAGGCCCAGATATTGGAAGAAAAAGTGATATATTTGGGTACAATTATCACACACGGCAAACGCGAGATCGAGCACAAAAGAATTTACTCGATCGCTAAACTGCCCCTTCCCCAACACGTTTCCGCCCTCCGGTCGTTTTTAGGACTGGTTGGCTACTGCCGAAACCACATTGACGGTTTCGCCAGCAAGGCCCCGCCCCTCTCAGACCTCCTAAAGAAAGGAACCCCCTGGGAATGGCTTCCGCAGCATACGGATGCTGTGGAATCACTAAAACAGGCGCTCATAGCCGCCCCCGCACTG
Source organism: Scyliorhinus torazame (assembly GCF_047496885.1). Lineage (NCBI taxonomy): Eukaryota > Metazoa > Chordata > Chondrichthyes > Carcharhiniformes > Scyliorhinidae > Scyliorhinus > Scyliorhinus torazame. Next base: position 221,752,194 of record NC_092720.1, read on the forward strand.
CAAGTTCCCGACCCGCTTTCCCCTTACGCCGTAGAGGTAGCGACCACAGACCGCACCCTTTCAGCCGTGCTCCTGCAGGAACGGCACGACCAGCTAAGACCCGTAGCTTATGCCTCCCGAATTTTAGATGCTGTGGAGCAGGGATTCTCAGCCTGTGAGAGACACCTGCTCGCAGTTTTCTGGGCAGTCCAGTACTTCTCATACATTACCGGACTGAACCCCATCACCATTTTGACCGAGCACACCCCCACCCAACTTTTACTAGACTTAAAGACGGTACCGTCAGCCAAATCCGCGCTGCTAGGTGGACCCTTCTCTTACAAGGACGGGACATCACAGTAAAACGGACAAAGACTCACACATACTTAGCGGACAATCTACAATACCCCGGAACCCCCCATGAGTGTGAAATCATCTCGCCCCACCATAATACAGGCCCCTTTGTAGCTAAAACACCCCCCAGAAAACTAGCCACTCCTTCTCAGAACCCCCCTCACCCGGACACGTGTGATCCCATTAGGATTTATGTGGATGGATCATCCACAATCCTGGATGGGCAACGCATAACAGGTTGTGGGATTTATGTGGAGGATTTATGCGCCCACGAGGAAATCGCATTAAAATTACCCGGACACTTAGGCACGCAGGCAGCAGAGCTTGCGGCCATTGCTTACATTGTAGAGCACCCAGATTCCTTCCCCAGCCCAGCAGACATATATTCAGACAGTCTATACGTGTGCAACAGCCTCACTGAATTTCTGCCCCTCTGGGAAACAAGAGGATTTGTGAAAGGGAAGTTTCCAGCCTCATACGAGAGGTACAGAAATACAATAACCACACATGACGGTGTGGTGCTAAAGGACACCCTTTATGTAGTTCCTGAGCAGGATAGGAATCAAATAATCTGTTCATTCCATGATGGTCATGGACACCAGGGAATCGAACCCACCGCAGCCCACCTCAAACAGCTTTGTTGGTGGCATAATCTCAAAGAGGATGTTTCCCATTACATTGAGAATTGCCTCATCTGTGCACAGAACAACCCAGATAGATATGCCAAAAAGGCACATCTCAGCCACACCCGACCCGTTAACGGCCCCTGGACTAACCTCCAGATCGATTTTATAGGTCCATTGCCCCCTTGCAGGAATGGCTATAAATATGTTCTGGTGGTCATAGACACTTTTACAAAGTGGGTGGAAGCATTTCCAGCCCGCACCAACACTGCGAAAACCACCGCCAAAATCCTAACCCACCACATCTTCACAAGATGGGGACTCCCCCGCAGTATTGAATCGGACCAAGGTTCTCACTTTACGGGACGTGTCATGCAGAATGTCCTCACGATATTTGGCATAACCCAAAAATTTCACATTGCGTACCACCCTCAGTCGAGTGGTATAGTGGAGCGCATGAATCGGACCCTAAAAACCACCCTTAGGAAAATGGTCCAGCAGAATAACACCACTTGGGATTCGGTCCTCCCCTTTGCGCTGATGTTTTTACGTAACACTATTTCCACCTCCACAGGTTACACCCCACACACCCTCATGACCGGACGCCCCATGAAAGGGACAGAGTACTTGTTGGGTTTAGATCTGACCAGCCCTGAAGTTACGGCCCTCACCCATGAGAAAGCCGTTGAACAATTACTCGCAAATATAAAAACGGCTCAGGTAGCAGCCGCTGTTAAACTGGGCACTAAAAGAAAACAGAGCAAGGCCCGTTTTGATAAGGCAGTACATGCAACGGAGTATAATATAGGACAAGAAGTGATGTTGTCTGTGTATAACCCCAGCACATTTCTGTCTCCGAAATACTCGGGTCCGTACTCCATTACGGATAAAGTAAGCCCATCGGTATACAAAATCAAATACCAAAATGGTAAGACTGCGTGGTTTCACATAAACCAGCTAAAGGTTTATGGAGCACAGTCAAACCACGCCCACCACGTCATGCTTGACGCAGCAGACCAAACCCCGCCCACAGCCAACGTAACCACACCAACCCCTTCCACGTCCAGTCCAGACATGGACTCGCCCCCCGACTCCACCCACAAACTTTACACTCCGCCCCGGAACGCCCACAGACTGCAGCAACAGAGACAGCGACTGTGACTCGGACGACAGCCACAGCACGCCTCCCTACTATCCTGGCCCCACACCCAGCGACTCCGACTTCGACTGCAGTGATCCCTTCCTCATCACTTTCTTAAACAACCCACACCACCGACCACCGAACCACACGGACGACCCCGACTTTGTTCCCACCCAACTCGACCCAACTCATTGGCACCGCGACAACTCCTGCAGACTCGTCCGCAACGACGAGAGCGACCCCAACTCACACCACGCAGCCCTTTCCGCCCTAATTCACTCCAGAGTTTGGCACCCGGGAGAAGGTGACGACCTCGGGTCTGACTCCCAAGCCACCAACTCCTTTGCGACCCTGTTCGCAACAGAGAACTTAGGTGTCCACATGATGATTCAAAGGAGACACTTGGTGAAAAGTGTTGTCCTTCCTGATGGAGCCTGCAGGATGTTTTCCGTTGTTTGTATGTTTGTTTAATGTTGTTCGTCCGACATGAGAAATTTTCTCACACGCCCATTCTGCCAAAACCTCTGAGGACTTGCCTCAGAGACCCACCGAGACCAGACGCTTGTTCAGCGGAACTAGCTTTTCAGCTGATACTTGTTCGGGTATCAGACGCCCGATCGTAACTGCTCTTCTGATTTGACGGGAGATTCAGAACAGCAACCCCACCATGATGACTACATTTTTGCCCGTTCTTGTCGGTTGCTCAGGCAGTGGAGAAGCGGCGTGAGACCCGCCCTGCCTGGGGACCCCCCCCGTTGGTCAAAAACGCTGGGGTAGGGGACATACGGTATTGGTAGCCGTCCTACCCGGGGACTCCATCCAAATCTTACCCGTCGCGGCCCAAACACACCTCATTAGACCTTTTCCTTTCAAAAACAGGTTTATTTATTTAGGCAACCTTTGGATTGCCGCCAAATGCTATTTACATCCTAGAACATTTGGATGATAAACTTAGCACTGGTCCACCATTGGGAAGTGTGCCGTGTCCTAACATTTGTTTCGAAAAAAAATGGGGGAGAAGTCACATATTGTGACCAATTATAAGGGTTTAATTGGCCCCAAGAAGGATAGACACACTAACACACCGGATATTAAACCAAGGTAGTTACAGACACTATGCTTGTTTTACAGAACTCCAGAAGCTCCAGGACCGGAGAAAAACAGAGAACACAGAGAAAGAAAAGAAAGAGGACAACCATGAGGACTTCTTTCATCGTGCTCAACATCTTTTTGGACATTTGGTTGCGCGGGAACGCGGACCCCATTACTCCAAACCCCCCTGCCGTTAATGTTTCACTGCCCCGCAGTACCGAGGGCCCAGTCACCAGCCACGCTGCATTATCCTGGTGTGCCAAGTTCATAACTTGGTACTCCCTGTCGTACGTTATTGAGGCACTGTTAGCATTGGCCATACTCTGCTGTGCAGTACAGACTATGCGCCTCCGCAAGTGGAAAAGGAGAGCGTACCACGCTCGAACCCCGGTATATCGGATCCGATCCCCTATATTCAGTTATGACCAGACCCCAGACCCCCGCGACCTATGAAACCAGAATAATAAAACACGCACTTGCGTTTTTCCTGTCAATAAAAAGAAATGTATGATCCTGAGCTTGACTGCCAAGCCAGGAAAGAATAAATGGAATATTTTGATTGTTGTTGTATGTTTAGAGAGATAGGATTATGCAATGCTTGATGAGTGTTTTAGGTAAAATTAGAGGTTCCAAGTTTTTATTTTTTTAGATACATGCCCCTGCCTGACATAGCGCCCTCAAGAATTGTTTAGGTAAACGTTTGTGCAAAGCTAGGGTCAGAGTAGTGGCCATGTAGGAAGGGACCCCCCCCCCTCCCCTGGTCAGGGAACGGAAAGGACAAAATTTATGTGATCCTTCACGCTTCGCGTTAGGATCACAAGGAGGGTGTGTAGCCACCTAAAATGGCTGATTCCCTATTAATTTGGCCAAAACCCGATTTAAAATGGCTAACCGAAAAGGCTGATTGGAAAAGCAGCCAACAGGACACAAACGGACAGCTGCAGACAGAATAGAGTATTCAACTCTGGGGAAGTTGGCCCAGATCGATACTCAAGGCCATTAGCAGCACATCAACCCAGACATCTGCAGTTTAATCGGCTATCCCCGGGAACAATTGCAACATATTAGCAATTGAATGCTGGGCCAGACCTGTCGGCGCCTGCAGTGGCTGAAACAAAGACAGCTGAACGACCACCCCCCGATCGAGGAATCGCCCCGTTATTGGATATATCGAACCCAGTGATTGGGAACAAGTCCAATCACTTGGGGCTCAGGGTCAAGGGCCGCCCCGAGAGGCGGGATGCCCCGGGACCCTATAAAGTGAGGGGCCAAGTTCAGATCGCTCTCTCTCCCTTCTTCTCCTGCTCGAGACCTTCGCAAGAACATCAACCAGAAACTGTAAGTTTGACTCCAGCGATCGCTACCCGATAAAGATTCCCAGCCATTGACCTGTATCAGCCTTTTTGAATCCCGTGGGCCAGATCCGATTCGATAAGCCTTTCGTTTCCCTGACCTGGTGGGCCCTTCCTAAAGTTAAGTATTGGCCAGTAGTGGTAGGTTTCTATATAGATAGTAGGATTATTGTGTAAGCATTACTTGTAATACATAATAAATGACCGTTGATTTCAATCTTACTAAGTGGTGTGCTGACTTATTAATCATAACTTGAGCTTGAACCACGTGGCGGTATCAGAAAGATACCTGGCGACTCGTGAGCAAAGGTGACAGAATTAGAGCTAATAAAACTAAGGCTAATAAGAGCAACAGAGCCCCCGAGGGGGGAAGCGGTGATGAGGCGGTTCCTGGATAGGTTGGAGTTTCGAACGTGGAGGAGGGTCGGGTGCAGGGCCTGGAGGCCCCGATTGGGTTGCGTGAGGTGATGGATGGCATGGGGGCGATGCAGACAGGGAAGGCCCTGGGTATTGAATATGATAAAGACTGAGGTGTTCCCGATCAATACCAGAGGGCAGGAAACGAGGTTGGGGAGCTGCCGTTCGGTGGGGACGAGCTTTAGATACCTCAGTATCCAGGTGGTCCGAGCTGGCCTCAGCTGCATATACTGAATTTGGCTCGATTGGTGGAGTGGATGAAGGGGGATTTTAGGAGGTGGGATGTTTTGCCATTGTCGTTGGCAGGACGGGTGCAGACAGTTAAAATGACCCTGCTGCCTAGGTGTGTGCTCGTTTTCCATAAACTTCCCATCTTTGTCCCTAAGTCGTTTTTCAGGAAAGGTAACGGATTGATCTCAGAGTTTGTTTGGGTGGGGAAGGCCCCGCGCGTACGGCGGGATTTTCTGGATCGGGTGAGGGGGAGGGGTGACTGCCGTTTCCCAATTTAATTAATTATTATTGGGCTGCGAACATTGGGATGGTGAGGAAATGGGCTGTGGAGGAGAGGTCGGTTAGGGGACGGGTGGAGACGGCATCGTGTAGGGCGACGTGTTTGAGGGCTTTGTTGTTGGCGCCTCTGACGTTCTCGCCGGCCAGGTATTCCATTAGTCCAGTGGTGGTGTCGGCTCTGAGGGTGTGGGGGCGATGAAGGCAGCACTCGGGGTTGGAGGGCATGTCATTGTGGGCACCTATTTGTGATAACCATAGGTTTGTGCCAGCGAGACTGGATGTGAGGTTCCAGGGTGTGGTGGCAGGCGAGGATGGAATATGTCGGGGACCTGTTTATTTGGGGAAAATTTGCGGGGCTGGAGGAGTTGGAGGAATTGTTTGAGTTGCCTAAGAGTCAAGACTTAGGTTCCTGCAGGTTTGGGATTTTGTGAGGAGAGAGGTGCCGTCTTTCCCGGGGTTGCTGCCTCCGGTGCTGCAAGATAAACCTCTGTCGGGGGCTGAAATAGGGGAGGGGAAGGTTTCGGGTATTTACAAGGAACTGATGGAGTGGGAGGGTGCCTGGGTGGAGGATGGTAAATGCAAGTGAGAGGAGGAGTTGGGAGAGGAGCTGGGGGCTGGGACATGGGCTGAGTTTTGCAGAGGGTGAATGCGACCTCGTTGTCTGCAAAGTTAAGCCTCACCCAGTTTAAAGTGGTGCACAGGGCCCACATGATGGTGGCGAGGATGAGCAGGTTTTCAGAGGGGGTGGAGGATAGGTGTGGGCGGTGGGTGCAAGGGGGGGGCGTGGGCCGCGAACCATGTCCACATATTCTGGGTATGTCCAAGATTGAGGGGGCTCTGACAGGCGTTCTCGAATGTGATGCTGAGGTTCTGGGGGTGAGGGTGGCCCCGAGTCCGGAGGTGGCAATATTTGGGCTGTCAGGAGATCCGGGAGTGCAGGGGGGGCGAAGAGAGGCCGGTGTATTGGCCTTTGCCTCCCTGATAGCCCGGAGATGGATTTTGTTCTGTTGGAGGGACCCGGAGCCACCAAAGGCAGGGGTGTGGGTGAGCGACTCAAGGAAACTATAATTTAATGATCTTAACCTGTCGAACTACGCCAGGTTTGGGGGAAGCTTAGTTGATGAATCAAGTCCTGGCGCAATACGACAAGTTGTAAGATTTGTAATATTTGTAGACTGTGTTAAGTTGTTTGATTCCTTGTATTATTCGACTGTGTAAAGTTGAAGGAATTTATATCATCTCTGCTATTCGGTTATCAGTAGCACTTTGCGAATACTGGAACTCAGCAGAAATTTGCAGTATAAACTCCTCAGGTGCCAAAAAGAATTGTTTTATTTGTAGTCGCTTGATTACAATTTGAAAGTCATTTAAAAGGCAATTCGTAGACAATTCGAAGCTTTCAGAGAATTACAGACATTATCTTTCTTTGCTTAGGCAGACAGCTCGAAAGTAACTTTTTAAAGGTCAAAGTCTGGCAATGAAACATGAAGAGAGAGAGAAAGCTAATCTTCAGCTAAACTCAAACTCAAAGTCAAAAGTGGACTAACATCACTGACACAGACTGTTAGACTGACAACCCCCAAAAGACATAAACTAAAATGGAGACTAGAATCAAAGGCAAAAACTGACTAAACTAACAGAAAGACAAAACTTAAGCACAACACACCTTCAAAGACAATAAAAACACAGACAACACACGAAAAACTAAACACTAAAACAAAACTTACAAAGACAATACTCACAAAGACAACAAAACCCCAACCTAACCTAACCTAAAATGGCCGGGAGAAACTTTTTAGTTATACACTTTCATATCTGTCTTAAGTCGTCTAATTACACCCCAATATAATCCTAATTGGTTTGGGTTAGACTCAAACACATTTGATTTGATGGCAAGCCGTCCATCTTCAATGTGCAACATCAGCTTTTCTGACCCAGCTGTTATCTGCATTGTGAACAATGTTGCTGTGTATCCAGTCCCTGTCCTTGACAATTAGCACAAGACAGTGTCAAATTATCTTGCAACTGTGCTTTTTTTAATGTCACACTGTTTTTTTGAAAATATGCATTTGCTAGAACAATGGACTTCAGTAAAAGTGAATTATGCTGTATAAATGGGTATTAAAAACTGGGGCTCAACATTTATGCTTAAACAACTATCTTTTACCTATACTAGTTGTATTTGAAATACTTGGCTTCTACAGTCGGCCCTTTGATAAATCGAAAAATTGAGATATATCAGGAAAGATTAAAATACATCATTAATGCGATAGGATAGGTAAAAGCGCAAAGAATCATTGCAGTTTTAAACAATAAAATGGAATTAACATTGCAACAGGCATTTCAAAATAATTATTATAATTAATAAATTAATCAAATTTGATCACATTGGTAATTAATAATAACTTCATGTAAAATTATTATACAATAAAAGTTGAACATATGATCTAGTAATAAATGGTAAAATTATTATCAAAATTGATGTCAAGTCTTTGACATCTTCTGGATAATACACAAAAGCTTGTTGAAAGGGTTAATTTTCTTACAGAGACAAAAAGAGGCGTATAGCTTGGAATGATGCCATTCGCATCTTTAAACTTTTTTTTGTCACTCAAATGGACTGGGAGTAAAAGTTGGATTGCTGCCAAATTCCCGTTATCAAATTTCTTTGAACGATATGTTCTTTTGACTTTTAATCAAAGATTGTTGGGTTTTTTTTTAAACCAGCTTCCACATTGTTTGAAGTTTTAATTTCCAGGCTAATTTTAAACATTTATTTTAAAATATCAAATACAATAACTTATTAAATATATAACTGAACCAATCTTGTGCTGTATCTTGATTTTCTGTAGATGAATTTGCCGATTCTGTTAAAGGAAACACAGCTAACAAGATATGTTAATTTCTTTAAATTAAGAAAGCAACGTTCAGAATGACAGTTTTCTTAAGTTGACAGTTCTTGGCAACTTTTTAGCGATACATTGAGGGTTCTTTAGCTGCTTTGATGGCAGCCGTTCTCTTCTGCGTAAGTTCCCTTTTTCGTTTGGAAATTTTCTGTCCCAAGTAAACATCTTTCTGGGCAATTTGTGCTTTGTGAAAGCTAGCTTTGCGACTGTTAGTACTGAGGTGGTTCAAGACCATCCGTAAATCTTTGTCATGATCATCTTTATTGATAGAGGTTATCAGAACATCATCTTCATATTGGATAATGGTGGAAGGCCGAACAGGCAGTTGCCTGAGATGATTCTGTAAAGCCATGTGGTAAACAGTTGGGCTATTATGATACTGTTGTTGATTAACTGTAAAAGCAAACCATGGTTGTAGTTGCTTAGCCAGTGTTGCTGACCAGAAGCCAAACTGGGTGTGTCTTGTTGGTACGTGTTACATGGTTGACCATGAGGTGGAAATGTATTGTAGTGAACATTGTCTACTTCATTATCATCTCTCGAATCCATCCGTTGTTTTTGATAGCATTTTGCCATCCAGTGTCCTACTCTACCACAGGAAAGACATTGTGGTATTTTCTTACGTGATTTTAATGGAGCAAGGGTACAAAGAACAACAAAGAACAAAGAAATGTACAGCACAGGAACAGGCCCTTCGGCCCTCCAAGCCCGTGCCGACCATACTGCCCGACTAAACTACAATCTTCTACACTTCCTGGGTCCGTATCCTTCTATTCCCATCCTATTCATATATTTGTCAAGATGCCCCTTAAATGTCCCTATCGTCCCTGCCTCCACTACCTCCTCCGGTAGTGAGTTCCAGGCACCCACTACCCTCTGCGTAAAAAACTTGCCTCGTACATCTACTCTAAACTTTGCCCCTCTCACCTTAAACCTATGCCCCCTAGTAATTGACCCCTCTACCCTGGGGAAAAGCCTCTGACTATCCACTCTGTCTATGCCCCTCATAATTTTGTATACCTCTATCAGGTCGCCCCTCAACCTCCTTCGTTCCAGTGAGAACAAACCGAGTTTATTCAATCGCTCCTCATAGCTTATGCCCTCCATACCAGGCAACATTCTGGTAAATCTCTTCTGCACCCTCTCTAAAGCCTCCACATCCTTCTGGTAGTGTGGCGACCAGAATTGAACACTATACTCCAAGTGTGGCCTAACTAAGGTTCTATACAGCTGCAACATGACTTGCCAATTCTTATACTCAATGCCCCGGCCAATGAAGGCAAGCATGCCGTATGCCTTCTTGACTACCTTCTCCACCTGTGTAGCCCCTTTCAGTGATCTGTGGACCTGTACTCCTAGATCTCTTTGACTTTCAATACTCTTGAGGGTTCTACCATTCACTGTATATTCCCTACCTGCATTAGCCCTTCCAAAATGCATTACCTCACATTTGTCCAGGTTAAACTCCATCTGCCATCTCTCCGCCCAAGTCTCCAGACAATCTAAATCCTGCTGTATCCTCAGACAGTCCTCATCGCTATCCGCAATTCCACCAACCTTTGTGTCGTCTGCAAACTTACTAATCAGACCAGTTACATTTTCCTCCAAATCATTTATATATACTACAAAGAGCAAAGGTCCCAGCACTGATCCCTGTGGAACACCACTGGTCACAGCCCTCCAATTAGAAAAGCATCCCTCCATTGCTACCCTCTGCCTTCTATGGCCTAGCCAGTTCTGTATCCACCTTGCCAGTTCACCCCTGATCCCGTGTGACTTCACCTTTTGTACTAGTCTACCATGAGGGACCTTGTCAAAGGCCTTACTGAAGTCCATATAGACAACATCTACTGCCCTACCTGCATCAATCATCTTAGTGACCTCCTCGAAAAACTCTATCAAGTTAGTGAGACACGACCTCCCCTTCACAAAACCGTGCTGCCTCTCACTAATACGTCCATTTGCTTCCAAATGGGAGTAGATCCTGTCTCGAAGAATTCTCTCCAGTAATTTCCCTACCACTGAAGTAAGGCTCACCGGCCTGTAGTTCCCGGGATTATCCCTGCCACCCTTCTTAAACAGAGGAACAACATTGGCTATTCTCCAGTCCTCCGGGACATCCCCTGAAGACAGCGAGGATCCAAAGATTTCTGTCAAGGCCTCAGCAATTTCCTCTCCAGCCTCCTTCAGTATTCTGGGGTAGATCCCATCCGGCCCTGGGGACTTATCTACCTTAATATTTTTTAAGACACCCAACACCTCGTCTTTTTGGATCACAATGTGACCCAGGCTATCTACACCCCCTTCTCCAGACTCAACATCTACCAATTCCTTCTCTTTGGTGAATACTGATGCAAAGTATTCATTTAGTACCTCGCCCATTTCCTCTGGCTCCACACATAGATTCCCTTGCCTATCCTTCAGTGGGCCAACCCTTTCCCTGGCTACCCTCTTACTTTTTATGTAAGTGTAAAAAGCCTTGGGATTTTCCTTAACCCTATTTGCCAATGCCTTTTCATGACCCCTTCTAGCCCTCCTGACTCCTTGCTTAAGTTCCTTCCTACTTTCCTTATATGCCACACAGGCTTCGTCTGTTCCCAGCCTTTTAGCCCTGACAAATGCCTCCTTTTTCTTTTTGACGAGGCCTACAATATCACTCGTCATCCAAGGTTCCCGAAAATTGCCGTATTTATCTTTCTTCCTCACAGGAACATGCCTGTCCTGTATTCCTTTCAACTGACACTTGAAAGCCTCCCACATGTCAGATGTTGATTTGCCCTCAAACATCCGCCCCCAATCTATGTTCTTCAGTTCCCGCCTAATATTGTTATAATTAGCCTTCCCCCAATTTAGCACATTCATCCTCGGACCACTCTTATCCTTGTCCACCAGTACTTTAAAACTTACTGAATTGTGGTCACTGTTACCGAAATGCTCCCCTACTGAAACATCTACCACCTGGCCGGGCTCATTCCCCAATACCAGGTCCAGTACCGCCCCTTCCCTAGTTGGACTGTTTACATATTGTTTTAAGAAGCCCTCCTGGATGCTCCTTACAAACTCTGCCCCGTCTAAGCCCCTGGCACTAAGTGAGTCCCAGTCAATATTGGGGAATGTTTGTTCTAGCGCTGGTGGTGAAATTGTAGTTACTGCTGATATTCCTGCAGGTGCTGCAACAGCCGCCGCTGGAGCAGCAGGTAACATGGGCTGGATTTGAGCAATAGGCTGCATTTGAGCAGCTGCAGTGTTAAAAGTTGCCTGATTGTGCAAACCGCGATCTATCTGAATGCATCGGTCAACTATGTCTCGGTATGTGCCAACTGTGGCCCAAGCTGGTAAAACCAAATTCAAGGCAGCAGAAACTCCAGGTTTAACACCGGCTATAAAAGCCGTTTTTAATGGACTTAAAGTGCTTGCATCCCATGTGTCATTTTCCTGGTCGAGTGTCATCCCTGAATATTCCATCCAAGTACGTAAAAATCTTTCCTCAAAATCCTGAATATCTTCATTCTTTTTTCGAAAGCAAGCTGTGATCTTAGACCAATTGGTCCTCGGGGGGCGAAATTGTAATAGCCAATTCTTGATTGTTAGCCAACCAGCTTCTAAATTTTGCAAATCGTCTCCAAGGGCAACTTGTACTTCATTTCTAAGGGTTGAACTTATACGAGTACCTAGCATGATAGTCAGAATTTGTACTCCATCAAATGGGTGGAGACTGTAAATGGCTTGTAATCTGTGAATTCCATCCCATGTGATCTTACCACCCTTTTTAGGGTGTGGAAGACCCTTGGACCATTCGTCAATTTTAGAAGGATCAATTTGTTCATGAACCCATTGGTGGTCAAATATGTTTCTAGTGATAGTTTCACCATCTTCTTCTATTTTTTTGCTTCCAACTCTAACCTGTTTGCGTTTTAAAGGGGCTAGTCGAATTGCTTTAGTATTTTGTATTGTAGGAACACTATCTTCGTCTGATTCATCCGACAGAGAAAATGATTTATTTTTAACAATTGATCTCGGCTGTGCAATTGCCGATTGTGCCACTAGGTGGGTGGCTTGGACTGCTTTCTGAGTTTGTTCAATCTTTTGTACAGAAAGCATGTTTGTCAAAGATTTACAATGTTCAGTCACGCTGGTTATATTTCTTTCTAAAACACATCTTTCTTTCACTAACTTGCAATTTTCAAGTTCAATTCGCTCAGTTTTTAATTGCAATTGTCGGTATTTTGACTCCACTTCAAAGACTTGATTTTGGAATTCTGTTATTTGAAAAGATAACTGCTGGAGTTCAGAGGTTTTGTTTTGCAAATCTGTTTTAATTTCATCATGATGCTCAAGTTTGGATTTTGCAACTCGTAAATCTGTTTTAATTTCATCATAATGCTCAAGTTTGGATTTTGCAACTTGCAAACCTGTTTTAATTTCATCAGAATGCTCAAGTTTGGATTTTGCATCTTGCAGTTCTATTTCAAGTTTGGATTTTGCATCTTGCAATTCTGTTTTAATTTCATCATAATGCTCAAGTTTGGATTTTGCAACTTGCAAATCTATTTTAATTTCATCATAATGCTCAAGTTTGGACTTTGCAGCTTGCAATTCTGTTTTAATTTCATCATAATGCTCAAGTTTGGATTTTGCAACTTGCAAACCTGTTTTAATTTCATCAGAATGCTCAAGTTTGGCTTTTGCATCTTGCAAATCTGTTTCAAGTTTGGATTTTGCATCTTGCAATTCTTCAACTGTAATTAATTGCCTTTTAGTAGACCTATACTCATCATCACTTCGTTCAGTATTTAATTGCAGCTGTTGGTATTTTGACTCCATTTTAAAAACTTGATTTTGGAATTCTGACTCCACTTTAAAAACTTGATTTTGAAATTCTGCGATTTGAGCATTTAACTGCTGGAGTTCAGAGGTTTTATTTTGCAAATCTGTTCTAATTTCATCATAATGCTCAAGTTTGGATTTTGCATCTTGCAAATCTTCAAGAACTGCACTTAGTTGGTCTTTAGTGGACTGAAGCTGATGATCACTTTTATTTTTAACAATGATCTCTTGCTGACTGTGTATCTGTCCCGTAATTACCAGGGACCATTTTACACGTTCTGCACCGTGTAATCGTGTGCATTTTCCCCATGCTCTCTTGATATTATTGAAGGACCACTGTCCTCTGGGGATATCATACTTTGATTCAATTTTCTTTGAGGTTTCACATAGGTTAAAATGTCTACGAGTGAAAGATCTACAATCCCCCAACATATCTTCAACAGAAACATCTGGTATTCCAGCACCCCCCTTGGATGTAGTGGGGAGTAATTTTCTGTCTGCTAAAGGCTCTGAATATACACTTTGATTAGGATCAGCCATAACTTTTCTTGATCGCTGACTGACGTTTTTTTATTTTAGTTACTGCAGTGACTCATCTTCCAGTCACGTCTGATAGTCTGACCGACCGACTGGCACTTGATTTATTTAACACAGTCTATAAAAAATGTTCTTTTCAAGGGTCGAAGTACTGATTGATGCGGCTTTAAGACTTTTAATGGGGGAAAAAGATATTTCTTACCCCAGTCTAGCCGTGGGTTCCGGCTGTCTTCTGGGCCTCCTCCGATTATCTCCGAAGCTTCCCGAAGGTTCCCGACCTCCTCCGATTATCTTCGAAGCTTTCCGTCGTCACCTGGGCCTCCGAAGGTCGTCCTCAGTACTCCCCCCCCGACTGCCTGACTACGCCAATTATAGGAAACTATAATTTATAGGATCTTAACCTGTCGAACTACGCCAAGTTTGGGGGAAACTTAGTTGATGAATCAAGTCCTGGCGCAATACGACAAGTTGTAAGATTTGTACTATTTGTAGACTGTGTTAAGTTGTTTGATTCCTTGTATTATTCGACTGTGTAAAGTTGAAGGAATTTATATAATCTCTGCTATTCGGTTATCAGTAGCATTTGCGAATACTGGAACTCAGCAGAAATTTGCAGTATAAACTCCTCAGGTGCCAAAAAGAATTGTTTTATTTGTAGTCGCTTGATTACAATTTGAAAGTCATTTAAAAGGCAATTCGTAGACAATTCGAAGCTTTCAGAGAATTACAGACATTATCTTTCTTTGCTTAGGCAGACAGCTCGAAAGTAACTTTTTAAAGGTCAAAGTCTGGCAATGAAACATGAAGAGAGAGAGAAAGCTAATCTTCAGCTAAACTCAAACTCAAAGTCAAAAGTGGACTAACATCACTGACACAGACTGTTAGACTGACAACCCCCAAAAGACATAAACTAAAATGGAGACTAGAATCAAAGGCAAAAACTGACTAAACTAACAGAAAGACAAAACTTAAGCACAACACACCTTCAAAGACAATAAAAACACAGACAACACACGAAAAACTAAACACTAAAACAAAACTTACAAAGACAATACTCACAAAGACAACAAAACCCCAACCTAACCTAACCTAAAATGGCCGGGAGAAACTTTTTAGTTATACACTTTCATATCTGTCTTAAGTCGTCTAATTACACCCCAATATAATCCTAATTGGTTTGGGTTAGACTCAAACACATTTGATTTGATGGCAAGCCGTCCATCTTCAATGTGCAACATCAGCTTTTCTGACCCAGCTGTTATCTGCATTGTGAACAATGTTGCTGTGTATCCAGTCCCTGTCCTTGACAATTAGCACAAGACAGTGTCAAATTATCTTGCAACTGTGCTTTTTTTAATGTCACACTGTTTTTTTGAAAATATGCATTTGCCAGAACAATGGACTTCAGTAAAAGTGAATTATGCTGTATAAATGGGTATTAAAAACTGGGGCTCAACATTTATGCTTAAACAGCTATCTTTTACCTATACTAGTTGTATTTGAAATACTTGGCTTCTACAGCGACCTTTCAGAATTCCTGCGGCTGGAGAAAGTCAGGTTCAATCTGCGGGGGTCGTGAGATGGAAACGGTTCATCGATTTCTTCAAGGAGGATTGAGTGGTCAGCGATGCTGGGGAGGGCTTTCGGGGGAGGGGTAAGGGGGGTTAAAAGGGGGGAAGGCGGGACATGGTGGGGGGTCGGTGTCGGAGTGGCTGGAGGGTTGGGGTTGTTGACTGGGTTGTGATGGTCGTTTGTTGCTCTGCGGTTGTCCTTTTGATATTTTGTATGTTTATACTTTGTTGGAAAGCCTTGAATAAAAATATTTGAAAAAAAGCCAAACGGTATTCACCGCACTCGAACAGCCCCTTACCCCAAGGCCTCAAACGGATTGGCAGAGAGAACAGTTCAGATGTTCAAGTCAGCAATGAAGAAACAATCCCACAGACCAGGACGCCTCAAGTTGTCCAACTTCCTTCTCTTGTATAACACCACCCCCGATGCCAGTCCTGGAGTCACACTGGCGGAGCTACTGATAGGTCGTCGCCTCCAGACTCGATTAGATTTTGTTTTGCCCAATTTGTCAGGGAGGGTGGATGCTGGGCCGGCCTCCCGAAACAAGCAGCAACGTTATATAAAAGGAGACGGGTCATTTAAAGTTGGCGACCTGGTCTTCGTAAGAAACTTTGCTTCAGGTTCACTGTGGTTACCCAGCGGGATTGTGGTAAAGTCTGACAGGACCGACGGGTGTGGAAGCAGATAGACCATGTCACGAGAGAGAGGCCACAACCCCAGTGGCTGAGCAGGTGGAACCAGCAGCATCGCCAGTGTCCCCACAGTGGAACCAGAACCGAGGGAACTGGGGAGTTCCACAAAGGCCCCGCCAAATACCCCTGGAGGTGCTGGAGGGGGGGGGGGGGGGGCACCCCCGAAGGAATGGTCGAATCCTCGAGGCGAACACCTGCTGTTGACAACAAAACTGCCTCATTGGTGGAGGAGCTTGTTGGGGGCTGAGGCGGTCCATTAGGCCTAAGAAGTACCCTGACAGATTAACCCTAAGAAAGACTGCTGTGGACTCCCTCCTTTTTTGTCTTAGCCTTTTCTTGTACATATTTAACTGTACATGGCCCATGTTGTAATGATGTTGCTGAGGGACCTCAGGGGGAGGGATGTGGTAGTACGGCCTCTTTCAGGAACGATCCTCACAATCCACGTGACCAGCTCGGGGTCTATCGTGCGAGAGCGGGCGAACCCCGACCAATGGGGGAAAAGCGCGAGGCCCTGGGAACGGGGGACTGGGCAGTGTGAACCCAGGAGTCGTAGAGTAAAGTCCTATTTCAGAGACCTGTGTGCCTGTGTATAGTTAACCTTCACCTTGTTATCAATAAACCCCTTCTGGTTAAACAAGAAGCCTCCGCAGCCCTGATAAATATAAGTTGTTGATTAACTTCTATTAAAGTGGTGTTCAGACTAAAGTGAAATTCCTTCACTTTCTGTTCCTGGTTTCTGAAGCAGTGACACAAATAACAGTTCATCTAAAGACCGAGTAATTAAATAATAAACATTGAGAGACACTCAAACCCAAATCTATGAATGTTCCCTGTTCAGGATTCCGGTATCTGTTTCTGTATTTTGTTTCAAACAAGATCTCCTCACCTTAAACTCCTCAGCAGCTTCTTCCACTGGCAGGAACTCGTGGTTTTGATGATTTTTTGAACTCTGACAAACTAGACAGATGGGCTGATTGTCAGTTTTACAAAATAATTTCAGCTTCTCCTTGTGACGGCTGCATTCCTGCTGAATTTTATCACCTTTATCACTTTTTACAAATGTGCTCACAATGTTGGAGAGGGTGCGGTTTGGTCTCAGGTCTCTGGATGAATTCTCCTTTCTACAGATGGGACAGGAGGTGGTGTCAGCTTTCTCCCAGTACTGGGTTATACAGGATCGACAGAAGCTGTGATCACAGTCGAGTAAGACAGGATCTTTATACACATCATGGCAAACAGCACAGGAAAGATCATCTTCCATCTCGAAGGGCTAGTCACCTTGTTCTGTGCTCCAAGTAAAATGGTGATCAGAGTTCAGTGAAAACCTTTCAGTTTCATTTCCTGATTCCAGCAGCAACTTTATAAACCACAGCCCAGAAAGGGACGGAGCAAATAAGTAATATAAATAGACTGCAGATAAACAGTTTTGTTCATTGATATTGTTCAGTGAGTCACCACCCTGACAGGCCTGACTCTGTCTCTGATCCTGTAAAAAGGTAGATGTGATTTTACATTATTCGAATACAGAACAAACAGAACAGTGCATCTGGACAGAGTTAATTTTGACTGTTGTCACAGGAAGGAGTGAGTGTTAATTATTGCACAGTCAACAAGACAACAGATTCCTTTCACTATTAAAAAAATGTTCACAGTTTAAAAACAAAGACAATGGGTGTTGGATTGGGAAGTGAAGAGGTCACTTTCTAGGTGTTGTGTGGAGGTCACTTTCTAGGTGTTGCGTAGAGGTCACTTTCTAGGTGTGTGGGGGTCACTTTCTAGGTGTGTGGGGGTCACATTCTAGGTGTTGTGTAGAGGTCACTTTCTAGGTGTGTAGAGGTCACTTTCTAGGTGTTGTGTAGAGGTCACTTTCTAGGTGTGTGGGGGTCACTTTCTAGGTGTGTGGGGGTCACTTTCTAGGTGTTGTGTAGAGGTCACTTTCTAGGTGTGTAGAGGTCACTTTCTAGGTGATGTGTGGAGGTCACTTTCTTGGTGTGTAGAGGTCACTTTCTAGGTGTTGTGTAGAGGTCACATTCTAGGTGTGTAGAGGTCACTTTCTAGGTGTGTAGAGGTCACTTTCTCGGTGTGTGGGGTCACTTTCTAGGTGTTGTGTAGAGGTCACTTTCTAGGTGTGTGGGGGTAACTTTCTAGGTGTTGTGTAGAGGTCACTTTCTAGGTGTGTGGGGTCACTTTCTAGGTGTGTGGGGGTCACTTTCTAGGTGTTGTGTCGAGGTCACTTTCTAGGTGTTGTGTGGGGGTCACTTTCGAGGTGTTGTGTGGGGGTCACTTTCTAGGTGTTGTTTGGGGGTCACTTTCTAGGTGTTGTGTGGGGGTCACTTTCTAGGTGTTGTGTGGGGGTCACTTTCTAGGTGTGTGGAGGTCACTTTCTAGGTGTTGTGTTGAGGTCACTTTCTAGGTGTGTGTAGATGTCACTTTCTCGGTGTTGTGTGGGGGTCACTTTCTAGGTGTTGTGTGGGGGTCACTTTCTAGGTGTTGTTTGGGCGTCACTTTCTAGGTGTTGTGTAGATGTCACTTTCTAGGTGTGTGGGGGTCACTTTCTAGGTGTGTGGGGGCCACTTTCTAGGTGTTGTTTGGGGGTCACTTTCTAGGTGTTGTGTGAGGGTCACTTTCTAGATGTTGTATAGAGGTCACTTTCTAGGTTTTGTGTAGAGGTCACTTACTAGGTGTTGTGTGGGGGTCACTTTCTAGGTGCTGTGTGGAGGTCAATTTCTAGGTGTTGTGTTGTCACTTTCTGGGTGTCGTGTGGTGGTCACTTTCTAGATGTTGTGTAGAGGTCACGTTCTAGGCGTTGTGTAGGGGTCACTTTCTAGATGTTGTGTAGAGGTCACTTTCTAGGTGTTGTGTTGTGGTCACTTTCTGGGTGTCGTGTGGAGGTCACTTTCTAGGTGTTGTTTGGGGGTCACTTTCTAGGTGTTGTGTAGAGGTCACTTTCTAGGTGTTGTTTGGGGGTCACTTACTCGGTGTTGTTTGGGGGTCACTTTCTAGGTGTTGTGTAGAGGTCACTTTCTAGGTGTTGTGTGGGGGTCACTTTCTAGGTGTTGTGTGAGGGTCAATTTCTAGATGTTGTATAGAGGTCACTTTCTCGGTGTGTGGAAGTCACATTCTAGGTGTTGTGTAGGGGTCACTTTCTAGGTGTTGTGTGGAGGTCAATTTCTAGGTGTTGTGTTGTCACTTTCTGGGTGTTGTGTGGTGGTGACTTTCTAGGTGTTGTGTAGAGGTCACTTTCTAGGTGTTGTGTGGGGGTCACTTTCTAGGCGTTGTGTAGAGGTCACTTTCTAGGTGTTGTGTAGAGGTCACTTTCTAGGTGTTGTGTGGAGGTCACTTTCTAGGCATTGTTTGGGGGTCACTTTCTAGGTGTTGTGTGGGGGTCACTTACTCGGTGTTGTGTAGAGGTCACTTTCTAGGTGTTGTGTGGAGGTCACTTTCTAGGCATTGTTTGGGGGTCACTTTCTAGGTGTTGTGTGGAGGTCACTTTCTAGGTGTTGTTTGGGGGCCACTTTCTAGGTGTTGTGTTGAGGTCACTTTCTAGGTGTGTGGGGGTCACTTTCTAGGTGTTGTGTGGGGGTCACTTTCTAGGTGTTGTGTGGGGGTCACTTTCTAGGTGTTGTGTGGAGGTCACTTTCTAGGTGTTGCGTGGAGGTCACTTTCTAGGTGTTGTGTGGGGGTCACTTTCTAGGTGTTGTGTGGAGGTCACTTTCTAGTTGTTGTGTGGGGATCACTTTCTAGGTGTTGTGTGGGGGTCACTTGCTAGGTGTTGTGTACGGGTCACTTTCTAGGTGTTGTGTGGGGGTCACTTGCTAGGTGTTGTGTACGGGTCACTTTCTAGGTGTTGTGTGGGCGTCACTTTCTAGGTGTTGTGTGGGGGTCACTTTCTAGGTGTTGTGTGGGGGTCACTTTCTAGGTATTGTGTGGGGGTCACTTTCTAGGTGTTGTGTGGGGGTCACTTTCTAGGTGTTGTGTGGAGGTCACTTTCTAGGTGTTGTGTGGAGGTCACTTTCTAGGTGTTGTGTGGGGGTCACTTTCTAGGTGTGTGGAGGTCACTTTCTAGGTGTTGTGTGGGGGTCACTTTCTCGGCGTTGTGTGGGGGTCACTTTCGAGGTGTTGCGTTGTCTCTGACTCTCTCGGTCGGCCGAAGCTCCTCGCCTCATGGGTCCGCCGGTTCGTCTGCTCGTTGCTCGTGGCCCTTTCCGCCACTTCTGTCATCTCGTCAGCCTCCTGAGCTCCCCTTCGCTGGCATTTTTCCCCATTGTTCCTTTTCTTTCCCTGGGATTGTTTTATTGTTGATTTTTCAGGCATAATTCGGCTAATAGTGTCTTCTGTGGTTGTGGTTGGGAGGGGAGCCACCTGATGTGCGTCCGCTCAGCACATCACCGTCACCGGATGTCCCACCTCTCATTCTTCTAAACTCCAATGTGTATAGGTCCATCTGCTCAACCTGTCCACGTGAGAAATCCCAGAAATCAGCCGAGTGAACCTTTTCCCTGCTTCCAATCCAGCTATATTCCCTCCTTAAGTCAGCAATTAGCGAGCAGGAACCAAAGGTAGCAGTAACCGCTGGATTGCTCTCAATCTCATGAGCACGGAAATAAGAGTACAGTGTTAATTAATGTGTGGCTGGAGAGAGAGAGCAGGAAGGAGGGCTTTACATTCCTGGCACACTGGGACCAGCTGTGTACAGACTGGGCGAGCCGTATCAGAACAGAACCGGGTTCAATTTCTTTGCAAGTTGATTTGCTGGTGTTACTGCGGAGAAAATAAACTAACTTGGCAGCTGTGTGGGAATTCGGAGGCAATAAGAGAGAAGAACACCAAGATGAGAGAGTGTGGGGCGAGACACACGGCACTGCAGTAGGAAATAAGAGAGGGGCAGAGAACGAGGGAGGGTTCCAAAGGCCACAGGGCGGGCATCCTCTGGTTGGGCTGAGCTCTGCTGACCCCCTGCTTCCTCTGCCAACACCTGGCGGGCTCCTGATTGAGCTTGGTCCTTGAGGAAACAGCTGGGTTATGAAGGGTGTCCTGAAAGATGGCCTGGATGGACCCCAGATGACGAGAGGCCTTCTGAGTATTTGAAGGACACATGAACAGTCAGCAGTGTGAGCAGCCAGGAGCCTGCAAGTAGCAACTAAGGGGTTTTGATGTCCCTTCAATTCACCGAGAGGCAGAGAGAGCGAGTGAACATTAGGCTTTATTAATCATGAACTTGCCGAGCCAGAGTCGGTTGTACAGATGAGTGGCAATTGCACTGAGAGCTTCTAGGGGCTGGAAAGGGCTGGTCCGGGGGGGGGAGTGGAACATAGAGTCTCGTTATACGCGGATGATCTGCTGTTATATGTATCGGATCCAATGGTGGGGATAGACGGAATTATAGACGGGAGGTGAGTTTTTGATTTAAAAACACTTACCTAACAGGAGCAGTCCTCAGAATTTCGGCGGGAGCAGAGTGCAGGGGCCTGTCGGGAGGTGAGTTTTTGATTTATAAACACTTACCTTACAGGAGCAGTCCTCAGAATTTTGGCGGGAGCAGAGTGCAGGGGCCTGTCGGGAGGTGAGTTTTTGATTTAAAAACACTTACCTGACAGGAGCAGTCCTCAGAATTTCGGCGGGAGCAGAGTTCAGGGGCCTGTCGGGAGGTGAGTTTTTGATTTAAAAACACTTACCTTACAGGAGCAGTCCTCAGAATGTCGGCGGGAGCAGAGTGCAGGGGCCTGTCGGGAGGTGAGTTTTTGATTTAAAAACACTTACCTGGTCCCGATTCTGTTCTTTTCTGTGTTATTTATTATTTTTTTAATATAAGGCAGGAACCGGAAGTTCGACCCGCGGACTTCTGGGACGGTTCCCATCCCCCCACCCCCCCCACCCCCAAACCAATAGATCCTGGTGGAGAGGAAACCCGAGACACTACACGTGTAGTGTCTCCCAGCCGCCCTCCTCCTCTACCCGAATAATAAGCCCCATTGGTGTGAGGTAAGTGCCATATTATATTATTTTTTATTTATTTATTAACCAGAACTTGGTAGAAAGTTAGAGGGATGGCAGGGAAGGGAGTGCAATGTTCCTCCTGCAGGATGTTTGAGGTGAGGGATGCCGTTGGTGTCCCTGCTGATTTTACCTGCAGGAAGTGCTGCCATCTCCAGCTCCTCCAAGACCGAGTTAGGGAACTGGAGCTGGAGTTGGATGAACTTCGGATCATTCGGGAGGCAGAGGGGGTCATAAATAGCAGCTTCAGGGAATTAGTTATACCAAAGATTGGAGATAGATGGGTAACTGTCAGAGGGACTGGGAAGAAACAGTCAGTGCAGGGATCCCCTGCGGTCGTTCCCCTGAGAAACAAGTATACCGCTTTGGATACTTGTGGGGGGGGGGACTTACCAGGGGTAAGGCATGGGGTACGGGCCTCTGGCACGGAGTCTGTCCCTGTTGCTCAGAAGGGAAGGGGTAGAGGAGCAGAGCATTAGTAATTGGGGACTCGATAGTCAGGGGCACAGATAGGA
Organism: Scyliorhinus torazame; assembly: GCF_047496885.1. NCBI lineage: Eukaryota > Metazoa > Chordata > Chondrichthyes > Carcharhiniformes > Scyliorhinidae > Scyliorhinus > Scyliorhinus torazame. The sequence continues at coordinate 221,774,708 of NC_092720.1, forward strand.
GATTTTGTGGGAGCAAGAGAGACTCACATTTGGTATGTTGCTTCCCAGGTGCAAGGGTACGTGATGTCTCGGATCGTGTTTTCCAGGTCCTTAAGGGGGAGGGGGAGCAGCCCCAAGTCGTGGTCCACATTGGCACTAACGACATAGGTAGGAAAGGTGACAAGGATGTCAGGCAGGCTTTCAGGGAGCTAGGATGGAAGCTCAGAACTAGAACAAACAGAGTTGTTATCTCTGGGTTGTTGCCCGTGCCACGTGATAATGAGATGAGGAATAGGGAGAGAGAGCAAGTAAACACGTGGCTACAGGGATGGTGCAGGCGGGAGGGATTCAGATTTCTGGATAACTGGGGCTCTTTCTGGGGAAGGTGGGACCTCTACAGACAGGATGGTCTACATCTGAACCTGAGGGGCACAAATATCCTGGGGGGGGAGATTTGTTAGTGCTCTTTGGGGGGTTTTAAACTAATGCAGCAGGGGCATGGGAACCTGGATTGTAGTTTTAGGGTACGGGAGAAAGAGAGTATAGAGGTCAGGAGCACAGATTTGACGTCGCAGGAGGGGGCCAGTGTTCAGGTAGGTGGTTTGAAGTGTGTCTACTTCAATGCCAGGAGTATACGAAATAAGGTAGGGGAACTGGCAGCATGGGTTGGTACCTGGGACTTCGATGTTGTGGCCATTTCGGAGACATGGATAGAGCAGGGGCAGGAATGGATATTGCAGGCTCCGGGGTTTAGGTGTTTTAGTAAGCTCAGAGAAGGAGGCAAAAGAGGGGGAGGTGTGGCGCTGCTAGTCAAGAGCAGTATTACGGTGGCGGAGAGGATGCTGGATGGGGACTCTTCTTCCGAGGTAGTATGGGCTGAGGTTAGAAACAGGAAAGGAGAGGTCACCCTGTTGGGAGTTTTCTATAGGCCTCCTAATAGTTCTAGGGATGTAGAGGAAAGGATGGCGAAGATGATTCTGGATAAGAGCGAAAGTAACAGGGTAGTTATTATGGGAGACTTTAACTTTCCAAATATTGACTGGAAAAGATATAGTTCGAGTACATTAGATGGGTCGTTTTTTGTACAATGTGTGCAGGAGGGTTTCCTGACAAAATATGTTGACAGGCCAACAAGAGGAGAGGCCACGTTGGATTTGGTTTTGGGTAATGAACCAGGCCAGGTGTTAGATTTGGAGGTAGGTGAGCACTTTGGGGACAGTGACCACAGTTCGGTGACGTTTACGTTAGTGATGGAAAGGGATAAGTATACCCCGCAGGGCAAGAGTTATAGCTGGGGGAAGGGCAATTATGATTGCCATTAGACATGACTTGGGAGGGGTAGGTTGGAGAAGTAGGCTCTTGTTAAGAGGAAGAAGGAGGCTTATGTGAAGATGAGGTGTGAAGTTTCAGTTGGGGCGCTTGATAGTTACAAGGTAGCGAGGAAGGATCTAAGGAGAGAGTTAAGACGAGCAAGGAGGGGACATGAGAAGTATTTGGCAGGTCGGATCAAGGAAAACCCAAAAGCTTTCTATAGGTATGTCAGGAATAAAAGAATGACTAGGGTAAGAGTAGGGCCAGTCAAGGACAGGGATGGGAAGTTGTGTGTGGAGTCTGAAGAGATAGGCGAGATACTAAATGAATATTTTTCGTCAGTATTCTCTCAGGAAAAAGATAATGTTGTGGAGGAGAATGCTGAGATCCAGGCTATTAGAATAGATGGCATTGAGGTACGTAGGGAAGAGGTGTTGGCAATTCTGGACAGGCTGCAAATAGATAAGTCCCCGGGGCCTGATGGGATTTATCCTAGGATTCTCTGGGACGCCAGGGAAGAGATTGCTGGGCCTTTGGCGTTGATTTTTATGTCATCATTGGCTACAGGAATAGTGCCAGAGGACTGGAGGATAGCAAATGTGGTCCCTTTGTTCAAGAAGGGGAGTAGAGACAACCCCGGCAACTATAGACCGGTGAGCCTCACGTCTGTTGTGGGTAAAGTCTCGGAGGGGATTATAAGAGACAAGATTTATAATCATCTAGATAGGAATAATATGATTAGGGATAGTCAGCATGGCTTTGTGAAGGGTAGGTCATGCCTCACAAACCTTATCGAGTTCTTTGAGAGGGTGACTGAACAGGTAGACGAGGGTAGAGCAGTTGATGTGGTGTATATGGATTTCAGTAAAGCGTTTGATAAGGTTCCCCACGGTAGGCTATTGCAGAAAATACGGAGGCTGGGGATTGAGGGTGATTTAGAGATGTGGATCAGAAATTGGCTTGCTGAAAGAAGACAGAGGGTGGTGGTTGATGGGAAATGTTCAGAATGGAGTTCAGTTACAAGTGGAGTACCACAAGGATCTGTTCTGGGGCCGTTGCTGTTTGTCATTTTTATCAATGACCTAGAGGAGGACGCAGAAGGGTGGGTGAGTAAATTTGCAGACGACACGAAAGTCGGTGGTGTTGTCGACAGTGCGGAAGGATGTAGCAGGTTACAGAGGGACATAGATAAGCTGCAGAGCTGGGCTGAGAGGTGGCAAATGGAGTTTAATGTAGAGAAGTGTGAGGTGATTCACTTTGGAAGGAATAACAGGAATGCGGAATATTTGGCTAATGGTAAAGTTCTTGGAAGTGTGGACGAGCAGAGGGATCTAGGTGTCCATGTACATAGATCCCTGAAAGTTGCCACACAGGTTGATCGGTTTGTGAAGAAGGCCTATGGAGTTTCGGCCTTTATTGGTAGAGGGATTGAGTTCCGGAGTCATGAGGTCATGTTGCAGCTGTACAAAACTCTGGTACGGCCGCATTTGGAGTATTGCGTACAGTTCTGGTCACCGCATTATAGAAAGGACGTGGAAGCTTTGGAGCGGGTGCAGAGGAGATTTACCAGGATGTTGCCTGGTATGGAGGGAAAATCTGATGAGGAAAGGCTGATGGACTTGAGGTTGTTTTCGTTAGAGAGAAGAAGGTTAAGAGGAGACTTAATAGAGGCATACAAAATGATCAGAGGGTTAGATAGGGTGGACAGTGAGAGCCTTCTCCCGCAGATGGAAATGGCTGGCACGAGGGGACATAGCTTTAAACTGAGGGGTAATAGATATAGGACAGAGGTCAGAGATAGGTTCTTTACGTAGAGTGGTGAGGCCGTGGAATGCCCTACCTGCAACAGTAGTGAACTCGCCAACATTGAGGGCATTTAAAAGTTTATTGGATAAACATATGGATGATAATGGCATAGTGTAGGTTAGATGGCTTTTGTTTCGGTGCAACATCGTGGGCCGAAGGGCCTGTACTGCGCTGTATTGTTCTATGTTCTATGTTCTATACTGTGTCCAATCCGCTGATTAGATTTAACTCTATGTAAATGAGGGTGTTACATGGGCCCGCTGCAGGGCACAAACTTTGATTTCACCGCCAGGGAGGGACTGGAGCCTGGCGTCGGAATCAGTGCCGGGCACAAACCTCGATTTGTGCATTACGCCCGATTCTCCGCCCGATCGCACTTCCGGTGCCGTGAAGCCGAGAATCCGCCATATTTGTTTCCACGGAGCAGAACGGAAATATCTCGGTGTTGAGATCTTCATCTAAATTTGAGAAGAGATTCGTTTATTTTGATGATGTCACCCACCCCCCACAGTTTTACACACACACACAGTTACACACACACACACACACAGCACACACAGTTACACACACACACAGTTACACACACACACGCAGTTACACACACACACATACACACACACACAGTTACACACACAGTTACACACACGCAGTTACACACACACACATACACACACACACACACACACAGTTACACACACACACAGTTACACACACACACATACACACACACACAGAGTTATACACACAGTTACACACACACACACACAGTTACACACACAGTTACACACACACAGTTATACACACAGTTACACACACACACATACACACACACACAGTTACACACACAGTTACACACACACACAGTTACACACACGCAGTTACACACACACACAGTTACACACACACACATACACACACACACAGTTACACACACACAGTTATACACACAGTTACACACACACACATACACACACACACAGTTACACACACACACAGTTACACACACGCAGTTACACACACACACATACACACAGTTACACACACACACATACACACACAGTTACACACACACAGTTATACACACACACACACACAGTTACACACACACAGTTACACACACACCCACACACACACAGTTACACACACACAGTTACACACACACAGTAACACACACACAGTTACACACACACAGTTACACACACACACAGTTACACACACACACACAGTTACATGCACACACACAGTTACACACACACACACAGTTACACACACACAGTTACACACACAGTTACACACACACACAGTTACACACACAGTTACACACACACAGTTACACACACACACAGTTACACACACACCCACACCCACAGTTACACACACACAGTTACACACACACAGTTACACACACACACATACACCAACACACACACACAGTTACACACACACAGTTACACACACACACACAGTTACATGCACACACACAGTTACACACACACAGTTACACACACACACACAGTTACACACACACACAGTTACACACACACCCACACACAGTTTCACACATCCACACCCACCTAGTTCCATACACACACACAGTTACACACACACAGTTACACACACACAGTTTCACACACACACCCACACAGGTACACACACACAGTTACACACAAACACACACACAGTTACACACACACAATTACACACACAGTTACACACACACACAATTACACACACACACAGTTTCACACACACACACACACAGTTACACACACATACACACTGTTGCACACACACACAGTTTCACACACAGTTACACACACACACAGTTACACACACACACAGTTACACACACGCACATAGAGTCTCTCCCCGATCCCCAGTGACTCTCCCCCGATCCCCAGTGAGTCTCTCCCCCGATCCCCAGTGAGTCTCCCCCCGATCCCCAGTGAGTCTCTCCCCGATCCCCAGTGAGTCTCCCCCTGATTCCCAGTGAGTCTCTCCCCGATCCCCAGTGAGTACCCCCCCGATCCCCAGTGAGTCTCTCCACGATCCCCAGTGAGTACCCCCCCGATCCCTAGTGAGTCTCTCCCCCGATCCCCAGTGAGTCTCCCCCCGATCCCCAGTGAGTCTCTCTCTGATCCCCAGTGAGTCTCTCCCCCCGATCCCCAGTGAGTCTCTCCCCCCGATCCCGTGAGTCTCTCCCCCCGAAACCCAGTGAGTCTCCCCCCGATCCACAGTGAGTCTCTCTCTGATCCCCAGTGAGTCTCTCCCCCCGATCCCGTGAGTCTCTCCCCCCGAAACCCAGTGAGTCTCTCCCCACCAAAACCCAGTGAGTCTCTCCCCCCCGAAACCCAGTGAGTCTCTCCCGCCCAATTCCAGGTGAGTCTCTCCCCCGATCCCCAGTGAGTCTCTCCCCCCGATCCCCAGTGTGTCTCTCCCCCCAATCCCCAGTGAGTCTCTCCCCCGATCCCCAGTGAGTCTCTCTCCCCGATCCCCAGTGAGTCTCTCCCGATCCCCAGTGAGTCTCCCCCCCGATTCCCAGTGAGTCTTTCCCCCGATCCCCAGTGAGTCTTTCCCCAATCCCCAGTGAGCCTATTACCCTGCTCCCCAGTGAGTTTCTCCCCCGATCCCCAGTGAGTCTCCCCCCGATCCCCAGTGAGTCTCTCCCCGATCCCCAGTCTCTCTCCCGATCCCCAGTGAGTCTCCCCCCGATCCCCAGTGAGTCTCTCCCCGATCCCCAGTGAGTACCCCCCCGATCCCCAGTGAGTCTCCCCCTGATCCCCAGTGAGTCTCTCCCCGATCCCCAGTGAGTCTCCCCCCGATCCCCAGTGAGTCTCTCTCTGATCCCCAGTGAGTCTCTCCCCCCGATCCCCAGTGAGTCTCCCCCAATCCACAGTGAGTCTCTCTCTGATCCCCAGTGAGTCTCTCCCCCGATCCCCAGTGAGTCTCTCCCCCGATCCCGTGAGTCTCTCCCCCGGAAACCCAGTGAGTCTCTCCCCACCAAAACCCAGTGAGTCTCTCCCCCCCGAAACCCAGTGAGTCTCTCCCGCCCAATTCCAGGTGAGTCTCTCCCCCGATCCCCAGTGTGTCTCTCCCCCCAATCCCCAGTGAGTCTCTCCCCCGATCCCCAGTGAGTCTCTCTCCCCGATCCCCAGTGAGTCTCTCCCGATCCCCAGTGAGTCTCCCCCCCGATTCCCAGTGAGTCTTTCCCCCGATCCCCAGTGAGTCTTTCCCCAATCCCCAGTGAGCCTATTACCCTGCTCCCCAGTGAGTTTCTCCCCCGATCCCGTGAGTCTCCCCCCGATCCCCAGTGAGTCTCTCCCCGATCCCCAGTCTCTCTCCCGATCCCCAGTGAGTCTCCCCCCGATCCCCAGTGAGTCTCTCCCCGATCCCCAGTGAGTCTCCCCTGATCACCAGTGATTCTCTCCCCCCGATCCCCAGTGAGTCTCCCCTGATCCCCAGTGGGTCTCTCCCCCCCGATCCCCAGTGAGTCTCTCCCCGATCCCCAGTGAGTCTCTCCCCGATCCCCAGTGAGTCTCCCCGATCCCCAGTGAGTCTCTCCCCGATCCCCAGTGAGTCTCTCCCCGATCCCCAGTGAGTCTCCCCCGATCCCCAGTAAGTCTCTCTCCCCCGATCCCCAGTGAGTCTCCCCCTGATCCCCAGTGAGTCTCTCCCCGATCCCCAGTGAGTCTCTCCCCCGATCCCCAGTGAGTCTCTCCCCCCGATCCCCAGTGAGTCTCTCCCCGATCCCCAGTGAGTCTCCCCCGATCCCCAGTGAGTCTCTAATTTTCTGTTTTTTCTCCCAGTCTCTGGGACCCTGGATGTGGAAACAGCGAATCCCCGGCTCGAGGTGCCTGAGGATCTGAAGAGTTTGAGATGGACCCGGACCCGGAGGAGTCTCCCTGACACCAGGAAGAGGTTTACACACTGGCTCTGTGTGCTGGGATCAGAGGGATTCACGTCGGGGAGACATTACTGGGAGGTGGAGGTGACGGGGAATCGGGACTGGAGTCTGGGAGTAGCCGCAGAGTCTGTGGAGAGGAAGGACTGGGTCAGTCTGAGCCCAGAGACTGGATTCTGGACCATTGGGCGGGATGTTGATCAGTTTTATATAAATTCCTCTCCTGGATCCCGTCTCCGTGTCGGTCAGATCCCCGGGAAGGTGGGAGTTTATCTCAGTTATGAGTCTGGGACAGTTTCATTTTACAACGTGGACACCAAGTCCCATCTCCACACCTTCACCGGGAATAAATTCACTGAGAAACTTTATCCTTTCTTCGGGACTCGGGATGTAAACCAGTTTCTGAGAATCTGCTCCGGTTCTGATCCGGATTGGGAAAGGGGCGGGGCCTCGGGGTGGTGACATCATCCCTGACATCACAATGACTTGAGGGTCAGGGGCAGAGGTCAGGGGTTGGGGTTCAGAAACTGCCGTCGACAACAGTTTGTCACTAAATGTGTTTGTTAATTTGCAAATTGTAAAATCCCAATCAGACTGTAAATAAAAACAACACAAATAAAAACGTCAGAGGATTAAAATAAAAAGGAAATTAAATATCTTGAACTTTCCCTTGCAGTTCATTGTAGTGCCGATTTCAGCCACACGATGGTGATGTCGAGCTGTACAAAGGTCAGTAAAGTTTTACAGCGCAGTATCGCCACCTGCTGCTGGATACCTGGTACTGGCAGGAATAACAACAACTCAAAATGCTTAATCGCTGATCAGACAATTCAGGCAGGACCTTTCTTCACAACTGAAAGAGAATTGGTTCAGAAGCAGAGGAGAAATAAACATCAGCCTGAACTTCCCACTTCCAGAGCAACACCACCTCCCCCTGGCTGAGAATGGTATTACAGCAATAAAATTAGATTTTTAAAAACCATTGCAGCAGCTCCTGATGAGACTGGAACAACATGTTTCCCTGTTCAATTAACCAGCAGATCAAATTAATAATAAAAACAGAAAGTTCTGGAAAAATGTTCAGCAGGTCCGGTCTGTGGAGAGAGAAACAGAGTTGACATTACTTGTCAGCAAAACAGTAAACCTGAAACCACAGACTGTCTGTGGATTTATTTTTAACCCAGTCATTTCTCAGAATCTTTGTTATTCAGCCCCCCAAATTTATTTCACATTTCAATTAGTTCACAAAACTTCATTTCAGTCACTAATATCTGATGATATCTCTCCAGGGTTCCTCTGTTTTGATCTTTATTCAGGTAAATGATTAAAAACATTTTAAACATCACAATCCTGTTTTGCATGGAGCAGCACTGCCACCCACTGGCAGAGATCGGGACTCCACAGATTTATTGGTCCTGCATTACTGACTATGGCCACATGGTGGTGGTAGAACACAGCTGTTTCTTTTTGGGGAGACGATTCTGTTGACTGTTCACCAAACTTAACAATAACTAGCGAAGGGAGCTTTGTGTCAGTGAATGGGTCCATTAGTCTGTGTAGATATTCGGGATGGACAACAAATGCTGGCTTTGCCATTGACACCCGCCTGTTCTGAGCTGCCACCATGTTCTGAGATTGGGTTCTTTGGCTCGGACTCTGGGTCTGGGACGTGGTTCTCAGACAGACTGGAGACAGACTTTAGTATCCGCTTCAACACTTGTTTATCAGGATTACTTCTGAACCGGTTACAGAATAGGCACGTAGCTCTTAGGCATGATTCCAAACTCTCCCTTGTGATCCAACTCATGACTGGCTAGTGTCAGTGGCAGATCATCAACGTCACACAATAGCATATCACACCTGTTAAACTTTTAAAGAACACGTGAATGTTTTATACATGTTAACCCTTTATACAACATGCGACACGGTAGCACAGTGGTTAGCACTGTTGCTTCACCACACCAGGGTCCCAACCTGCGTCACTGTCTGTGCAGTAGTCTGTGTAAACTAGAAAGAGTGCAGAAAAGATTTACTAGGATGTTGCCGGGACTTGATGGTTTGAGTTATAAGGAGAGGCTGGATAGACTGGGACTTTTTTCCCTGGAGCGTAGGAGGCTTAGGGGTGATCTTTTCGAGGTCTATAAAATAATGAGGGGCATAGATAAGGTAGATAGTCAACATCTTTTCCCAAAGGTAGGGGAGTCTAAAACTAGAGGGCATAGGTTTAAGGTGAGAGGGGAGAGATTCAGAAGGGCCCAGAGGGGCAATTTCTTCACTCAGAGGGTAGTGAGTGTCTGGAATGGGCTGCCAGAGGTAGTAGTAGAGGCGGGTACAATTGTGTCTTTCAAAAAGCATTTAGATGGTTACATGGGTAAGATGGGTATAGAGGGTTATGGGCCAAGTGCGGGCAACTGGGACTAGCTTAATGGTAAAAACTGGGCGGCATGGACTGGTTGGGCCGAAGGGCCTGTTTCCATGCTGTAAACTTCTATGATTCTATGATTCTAGGTGCTCCGGTTTCCTCCCACAAGTCCCGAATTCTCCCTCTGTGTACCTGAACAGGTGCTGGAATGTGGCGACCAGGAGATTTTCACAGTAGCTTCATTGCAGTGTTAATGTAAATCTACTTGTGACACTAATAAAGATTATTACAATATCAAGAAACGGCTGAAGGCACTGGATACTGCAAAGGCTCTGGGCCCTGACAATATTCCGGCAATAGTACTGAAGACTTGTGCTCCAGAACTGGCCGCACCCCTAGCCAAGCTGATCCAGAACAGATACAACACTGGCATCTACCCGGCAATGTGGAAAATTGTCCTGGACACAAGAAACAGGACAAATCTAACCTATCAGTCTACTCTCCATCATCAGCAAAGTGATGGAAGGAGTCATCAACAGAGCTATCAAGCAGCACTTACTCAGCAATAACCTGCTCACGGACGCTCAGTTTGGGTTCCGCCAGGGTCACTCAGCTCCTGACCTCATTACAGCCTTGGTTCAAACATGGACAAAAGAGCTGAATGCCGGAGGTGAGGTGGGAGTGACTGCCCTCGACATCAAGGCAGCTTTTGACCGAGTGGGAACAAGGAGCCCCAACTAAACTGGAGTCAATGGGAATCAGAGGGAAAACTCGCCGCTGGTTGGAGTCATACCCGGCACAAAGGAAGGTGCTTTTAGTGCTTGGAAGTCAATCATCTCAGCTCCAGAACATCACTGCAGGAGTTCCTCAGGGTCGTGTCCTGGGCCCAACTATTTTCAGCTGCTTCATCAATGACCTGCCTTCCATCAAAGGGTCAGAAGTGGGGATGTTCGCGGATGACTGCACAACAAGGGGCTGGTTTAGCACACTGGACTAAATCGCTAGCTTTGCAAGCAGGCCAGCAGCACGGTTCAATTCCCGTACCAGCCTCCCCGAACAGGCGCCGGAATGTGGCGACTAGGGGCTTTTCACAGTGACTTCATTTGAAGCCTACTTGTGACAATAAGGGATTTTCATTTCATTTCAATGTTCAGACCATTCGCGACTCCTCTGATAATGAAGCAGTCCGTGTCCAAATGCAGCAAGACCTGGACAATATCCAGGCTGAGCTGACAAGTGGCAGTGTCAGGCAATGACCATCTCCTACAAGAGAGGATCTAACCATTGCCCCTTGACATTCAATGGCATTACCATCGCTGAATCCCCACAATCAACATCCTGGGGGTTACCATTGGTCAGAAGCTGAACTGGACTAGCCACATTCATACTGTGGCTACCAGGGCAGGTCAAAGGTTAGGAATCCTATGGCGAGTAACAAAACCGTTGACCCCCCAAAGCCTGTCCAGCATCTACAAAACACAAGTCAGGAGTGTAATGGAATACTCTGGATGAGTGCAGCTCCAACAACACTCAAGGAGCTCGACACCATCCAGGACAAAGTAGCCCCGCTTGTTTGCTCCTCCTTCCACAAACGTTCAAACCCTCCACCACCGATGTACAGCGGCAGCCGTGTGTACCATCTACAAGATTCACTGCAGTAACTCACCAAGGTTCCTTAGACAACAGCTTCCAAACACATGACCACTACCATCTAGAAGGACAAGAGCAGCAGATATTTGGGAACCCACCACCTGGACGTTCCTCTCCAAGCCACACACAACCCTGACTTGGAAATATATCGCTGATCCTTCGCTGTTGCTGGGACAAAATCCTACAGCTCCCTCCCTAACAGCATGGTGGGTGTACCTACCGCTAAAGGACTGCAGCAGATCAAGAAGGTAACTCACCACCACCTTGTCAAGGGGCAACTAGAGATGGGCAACATATGCTGGCAGAACCAGCATCACCCACATCCCGTAAACAAATTTTTAAAAATCTTTAAGTTTACGCTAAAATTGTCTTTGTGGGTTAAGGGTTGAGACTTCAGTTTTGTTTCATGTTGAAAGATACAAGTCTGTAGGTTTAGTTTCACTTTAAACATTGCCTGCATTGCAATGAGGGTTTTACTACTCTAAAAGCAAACACAGGATATAAACAAAACTAAGCTATTGCTTAGAAACCAGAGGGTCACACTGAAAAGCAGAAGTACTTGAGTTTCAGTTTGGAAACAGGCAACCCAGAGTAAGAAGCATTTCCCAGAAACTGCTCGAACAGACAGGACAATGCAGAGGGACAGAGAGCCAGTCGCAAACTAAAGAACAGGAAGTTCCAGAATGGGACACAGGAAAGTCTCTGACGTGTGAAGTCCACAAAAGTTAAATTAATGAGTGGAGAAAGGTAGACCTGGAAATGTGGACCTGGAGGTGCAGACCTGGAGATATTGGCTCGCGAGAAGCCAGGTATCCGGGATAATCAAATGTTTGGTGACACCTTAATCCAGCCTGTGAGGCAGTGGTGGTCCATTGGAGTAGCTGGGCCTGAGAGATGGTGTGGAAGCTTGAATGTACGTGGTGATCCAGGGTAGAGGAATACCAAATGGAGAGGTTGAAGTCCTGGAGGTGGATTCTTGGTGAAGCTGTCCGAGCGAGAGTAAGTGGGGGATGATTCCAATATGTATTCTTTGGAAGGGGAGTTTGGAAATTCTCGTGTGAAAGTCAGAGTTTCAGTCAGTCCAATTGGCTCACAGTGACAAGAATCTGGGAGAATTGGGAAACCCATAGAAGTTGTCACTTGGATTCAGAGTGTGGTGTGTCTGACCACATTTCACCTGGTGCTTTACATGGACTGTGTACTTACTGAGAACATTAGAGTAAAAGTCTGTAACTTGTGTTATCCTTACAAATCTGTAAAATCTGTAAAGGTACAGCTGGGATGAAGGAATTGTGAATAATAGGGGGCAGCACGGTGGCATAGTATTTAGCACTGCTGCTTCACCTCTGGGTGCTCTGGTTGCCTCACACAGTCCGAAGATGAGCAGGTTCGGTGGGATTGTGGGTTTTGGGTGGGGGAGTGGGACTCGGTTGGGTGTTCTTTCAGAGGATCAGTGCAGACTCGAAGGGCCGAATGGCCTCCTCCTGCACTGCAGGGATTCTATGGATAGTTAATATTTTCTTGTTTAATAATTGTTTTGTTCAAAGTTCATCATCCTGTGACTCTGTTCAGCCACGTCTCTAAACTTAACCAAGGGACACAAAATACTTTCCATCCGCAAAATATCCTTTATTCATTACATATCTGAAAGAACATTTCAAACATTTCAAAGTGGCCGTCACACAAAGTGCAATAATATTCAGCTTCTCTACATACATCATGTTGCTCTCTGAGGTGCTTCAATACAGTCAAAGAAACATTACAGACATTTCAAAATGGTTGTTACAAATGGTGTAAAACTATTTCAGTGTCGACAGAGATCATGTTGGACTCTGAGGAGCTTCAATACTATTGTGACCCATGGAATTGTTCTATTTCTCTAGTTGCTGCAAAGGGAAAAGAATTTGAGGTTCCTCGCTCTCAGTTCATCACAAACACAGAGCAGGGTTTATTTGGCGATGTTGCTCTTACAGAACAAGATGGTGAACTGAAAACCCACGTAAACACTCTGCTGACGTCACTACAGATCACGTGACGTTCCACCAGCAGCTGGATTACTGAATACAGAACATAACTATTGATAATGAATCATCTCCAATTGTAGAATTATTGTTGTGGTGGGGGAGGAGGGAAAGGTGCGGGAGGCTTCTCAGCCAGCTGAGCCTTTCCCTATCTGCTCACCTCTTCCAATGTCCCTCCAAACAGTCAGCCTCCAGAGGGCACGGCCATCGGTAACTGTCTCCCAGTTGTCAGAGTTAATGCCCATCATCTTCATATCTCACTGGCGGTGTCCTTGTAGCGGGGATATGGACTTCCAGCAGTGACTCAGTGTCCAGCTCACTGTACTGAAGATCTTTGGGGAAATGGCCGTCATCCACCTGATGAATGTGACTGAGCAGCAAAGACGTCACTGACTGAGTAATGTGTGTCTGTTCATAGAGCTCATCGAATTTCACACATTTTAATCAATGCCTTGTCAAAAAATATGTGTTGCTCTGTTTGCTAATTGTTTTCTCTTTGTCTGTATGTATTTAAATAGTAATTTATTAATGCAGAACTTGAGTATTTGTGAAAAGAGAGACATGCTGTCAAAGCTTTTCATTTCGCACTTATCAGGTCAGACACAAGAATGCCAAGAATACGCGCCTTTTTGAAATGAAATAAAACCTTTGGGGAAACTGTTACCTGGTATATTCTCCATGACAACGTCTCAATCAATCAATGTCCCCCTGCCAACCAATCAGCACTCTTTTTCTCATGTGGTATTATTTGTTGTTCCCTTTGAAATTTGGAATTTTTGCCTCTGTCCTGATGAGTCAAGATGAAAAGCTTTGACAGCCTGTCTCTTTTTCAGCAATACTCATGTTTGTGTTTCTTGCATTCATGGCCTGGGAATGTCAAATAAAAATTGGCACTTGGAGTTCCTGACACAATGGAAATGTGGGGCGTCATTCTCCGACCCCCCGCCGGGTCGGAGAATCGCCGGGGGCTGCCGTGAATCCCGCCCCCGCCATTTGCCGAACTCTCCGGCACTGGAGATTCGGCGGGGGCGGGAATCATGCCACGCCGGTTGGCGGGCCCCCCCGCTCGATTCTCCGGCCCGGATGGGCCGAAGTCCCGCCGATAAATTGCCTGTCCTGCCAGCGTAAATTAAAGCACCTATTTACCGGCAGGACAAGGCGGCGTGGGCGGGCTCGGGGGTCCTGGGGGGGGCGCGGGGCGATCTGACCCTGGGGGGTGCCCCCACGGTGGCCTGGCCCGCGATCGGGGCACACTGATCCGCAGGCAGACCTGTGCCGTGGAGGCACTCTTTCCCTTCCGCCTCCGCCACGGTCTCCACCATGGTGGAGGCGGAAGAGACTCCCTCCACTGCGCATGCGCGGGAAACTTTCAGCGGCCGCTGACGCTCCCGCGCATGCGTCGCCCCGACATGTCATTTCCGCGCCAGCTGGCAGGGCAACAAAGGCCGTTTCCGCCAGCTGGCGGGGCGGAAATTCCTCCGGCATCGGCCTAGCCCCTCAATGTTGAGGCTCGGCCCCCAAAGATGCGGAGCATTCCGCACCTTTGGGGCGGTGCGATGCCCGTCTGATTGGCGCCGTTTTGGGCGCCAGTCGGCGGACAATGCGCCGTTTCGGGAGAATTTCGCCCGTGACCAGAGTGAGTTTATTCATTTCCATTTAGGATTTGGAAATAATTTTGAATGACATTCAAGTGAAAGATTTGGAGTGAATTTATTCCAACCAAAGTTCTCCTGTGTAAAGGTGAAAAGCTGTGTCTTTGGCCAATCTAAACACTTCAAATTATTTTTTCCGGGTTTATTCTAAAATAATCCCAGGTCAGTGACAGTAACAAGACAGAGCAGCGAGTTAAAGTTTGGGAATGGAATGGAAGTGTAGGCGAGATAAATGATGTCAAAGTGAAACATCCCCTTTTAATCATTCAGTGATGCCGGGTCAGACTCTGTCCTGGGAACAACACCGAGCAAAGCTTCTTCTGTGGAGGATTCACTGTCACTCTCCCCCAAAGTGTGATATTCCAGAAAGACAATGGTGAAGGATAGAACTGGAGCCAATCTTTACACACTTTTAAATCATTTATTTACAGAATTAGACAATACAAGCATGTGCCTCCTAACCCAACAAGGACAGTTTCAGTCTATCTATTTTTTTCTTTTGTAGAAATCCTAAACAAGAAGTTCCCCATCTGAAAGGGGCAGGAATAACCCATTGTGACAAAAATCCACAACATTTAAAAGAAACTTTAAAACTCAAATTACAATGACTTTCCCAGGGTTGATGATGAACACCAGGCACCATCCCATTCAACCCCCCCCCCCCACCACCATCACCCCCACCGCTGCCCGCCTCCCACCCCGTACCCACTGGCCGTGCGTGCCACCAAGCGTACCAGTGGAATCAACTGCCCACTGCCTGGGCCTGTTAATGGTCACCTTTACCAGGCCCAGGAGCAGGAGGACAAGGGGGTCCTCTGCCCGATCTCCTCAGCACCGGGTGGTCAATGATCAGTCAGGTGGGACTGAACTGTAACCAGAAATTGAGGATCAGCCCCTTCAGATAATGGAAGAGGAGCTGGAATCTCACACACTCTGTAGAAATATTAAACACAGACGTCCCAACCCCAACCCCCACCCAGTGACCCAACGTGTGGGACCTTCCCCTCCCCCACGCAGTGACCTAGTGTGTGGGGCCTTCCCCTCCCTCACCCAGTGACCCAGTGTGTGGGGCCTTCCCCTCCCTCACCCAGTGACCCAGTGTATGGGGCTTCCCCTCCCCCACGCAGTGACCTAGTGTGTGGGGCCTTCCCCTCCCTCACCCAGTGACCCAGTGTGTGGGGCCTTTCCCTCTCCCACCCAGTGACCCAGTGTGTGGGGCCTTTCCCACCCTCAGCCGGTGACCCAGTGTGTGGGGCCTTCCCCTCCCCACCCAGTGACCCAGTGTGTGGGGCCTTCCCCTCCCCCACCCAGTGAGTGGGACCTTCCCCTCCCCCACCCAGTGACCTAGTGTGTGGGGCCTTCCCCACCACCACCCAGTGACCCAGTGTGTGGGACCTCCCCCTCCCCCACCCAGTGACCCAGTGTGTGGGGCCTTTCCCTCTCCCACCCAGTGACCCAGTGTGTGGGGCCTTTCCCACCCTCACCCGGTGACCCAGTGTGTGGGGCCTTCCCCTCCCCACCCAGTGACCCAGTGTGTGGGGCCTTCCCCTCCCCCACCCAGTGAGTGGGACCTTCCCCTCCCCCACCCAGTGACCCAGTGTGTGGGGCCTTCCCCACCACCACCCAGTGACCCAGTGTGTGGGACCTCCCCCACCACCACCCAGTGACCCAGTGTGTGGGGCCTTCCCCTCCCTCACCCAGTGACCCAGTGTGTGGGGCCTTTCCCTCTCCCACCCAGTGACCCAGTGTGTGGGGCCTTTCCCACCCTCACCCGGTGACCCAGTGTGTGGGGCCTTCCCCTCCCACCCAGTGACCCAGTGTGTGGGGCCTTCCCCTCCCCCACCCAGTGAGTGGGACCTTCCCCTCCCCCACCCAGTGACCCAGTGTGTGGGGCCTTCCCCACCACCACCCAGTGACCCAGTGTGTGGGACCTCCCCCTCCCCCACCCAGTGACCCAGTGTGTGGGTCCTCCCCCTCCCCCACCCAGTGACCCGGTGTGTTGGGCCTTCCCCTCCCCCACCCAGTGACCCAGTGTGTGAGCCTTCTCCCGCACGGTGGCACACTAGTTAGCACCACTGCCTCACAGCGCCAGGGACTCGGGTTCAATTTTGGCTTTACGTGACTGTGCGGAGTTTGCACACTTTCCCCGTGTCTGTGTGGGTTTCCTCCGGGTGCTCCGGTTTCCTCCCACAGTCCAAAGATATGCAGGTTAGGTGGATTGGCCATGATCAATTTCTGAAAGGTTATGGGGGTAGGGTGGGACATTGGGCCTAGTTAGGGAGCTCTTTCACAGGGTCAGTGTGGACTCGATGGGCCAAATGGACTCCTTCCGCATTGTAAGGATTTTATGATGTCCCCATTACTGCCCAGTGACCCAGTGTGTGGGGCTTCATCCGCACGGTGGCACAGAGGTTAGCACTGCAGGACCTTTCCCCCGCCCCCCCCCCCCCCACCACCCAGTGACCCAGTGTGTGGGCCCATCCCCCACCACCCAGTGTGTGGGGCCTTCCCCTCCCCCACCCAGTGACCCAGTGTGTGGGGCCTTCCCCTCTCCCACCCAGTGACCCAGTGTGTGGGGCCTCCCCCTCCCCCACCCAGTGTGTGGGGCCTTCCACTCTCCCACCGAGTGACCCAGTGTGTGGGGCCTTCTGCTCTCCCTCCCAGTGACCCAGTGTGTGGGGCCTCCCTCCCCCCCACCCAGTGACACAGTGTGTGGGGCCTTCCCTCCCCCACCCAGTGAGCCAGTGTGTGGGGCCTCCCCCTCCCAGTGACCCAGTGTGTGGGGCCATCCCCTCCCCCACCCAGTGACACAGTGTGTGGGGCCTTCCCCTCTCCCACCCAGTGACCCAGTGTGTGGGGCCTTCCCCTCCCCCACCCTGTGACCCAGTGTGTGGGGCCTCCCCCTCCCAGTGACCCAGTGTGTGGGGCCTTCCCTCCCCCACCAAGTGACCCAGTGTGTGGGGCCTTCCCTCCCCCACCCAGTGGCCCAGTGTGTGGGGCCTTCCCCCCCCCACCCAGTGACCCAGTATGTGGGGCATCCCCCTCCCCCACCCAGTGACCCAGTGTGTGGGGCCTTCCCCTCCCCCACCCAGTGACCCAGTGTGTGGGACCTTCCCCTCCCCCACCAAGTGTCCCAGTATGTGGGGCCTCCCCCTCCCCCACTCAGTGACCCAGTGTGTGGGACCTTCCCCTCCCAGAACCCAGTGTGTGGGGCCTTCCCCTCCCCCACTCAGTGACCCAGTGTGTGGGACCTTCCCCACCCAGTGACCCAGAGTGTGGGGCCTCCCTCTCCCAGTGACCCAGTGTGTGGGGCCTTCCCCTCCCCCACCCAGTGACCCAGTGTGTGGGGCCTCCCCCTCCTCCACCCAGTGACCCAGTGTGTGGGACGTTCCCCTCCCCCACCCGGTGACCCAGTGTGTGGGGCCTTCCCCCCCCCCCACCCAGTGTGTGGGACCTTCCCCCCCCCCCCCCCACCCAGTGTGTGGGACCTTCCCCCCCCCCCACCCAGTGTGTGGGACCTTCCCCTCCCCCACCCGGTGACCCAGTGTGTGGGGCCTCCCCCTCCCAGTGACCCAGTGTGTGGGGCCTCCCCCTCCCAGTGACCCAGTGTGTGGGGCCTTCCCCTCCCCCACCCAGTGTGTGGGGCATTCCCCTCCCCCACCCAGTGAGTGGGGCATTCCCCTCCCCCACCCAGTGACCCAGTGTGTGGGGCCTCCCTCTCCCACCCAGTGACCCAGTGTGTGGGGCCTCCCCCTCCCAGTGACCCAGTGTGTGGGGCCTCCCTCTCCCACCCAGTGTGTGGGGCCTCCCTCTCCCACCCAGTGACCCAGTGTGTGGGGCCTCCCCCTCCCAGTGACCCAGTGTGTGGGGCCTCCCTCTCCCACCCAGTGTGTGGGGCCTCCCTCTCCCACCCAGTGACCCAGTGTGTGGGGCCTCCCCCTCCCAGTGACCCAGTGTGTGGTGCCTCCCCCTCCCCCACCTACAGGAAACAGTCTTTATTTGGATGAAGGGATAAAACCCTCATCCTCCTGGATTGTTACTATCCGCGGACAGATTTTCAGGGGTTCTGGGTTTTTACCCCCAGCAGTGAGTTCTGGACTGAAATAAGGATAGAGTTTCTCAGTGAATGTCCCAGTGAAAGTGTAGATATGGGACTTGTTATCTGAGTTATAAAAGGAAACCTTCCCTCCCTCATAATCCAGACAGACTCGAATCTTTCTCGGCTTCACTCTCAGATCTAAGAGTTTTGGTGGATTCTCCCAAGCCCAGTATTTATTCTCCTGTCTCAGAGCCAATCTCCACAATCCGTTATCTGGATCCAGGGTGAATTCCCCCTTCCTGTTTACGGATTCCTTGGCCACACCCACACTCCAATCAGTCTTGTTTCCCACCTCCACCTCCCAGGAATGTTTTCCTGATGTGAATCCCTCTGATCCCAGGACAATGACACAGGGAACAAATCTCTCCGGATTGTCGGGAAGCTGCTCCCATTTCTCAGTGTATCTCACGGTGCTCAGGTCCTCAGACAGGAGAAGGGCAGGATGGGCTGTATTCGGGTCGAAGGTGACTGGAGCTGGGGACAGATGGACACGGATAAAATGTTCGTCCCTCTCACTGTAACTTTCACAGCCGGTCAGTGATTGGCAAAATCAGCCAGGAACCAGAATTAGGAATTCATCCCCCGGGGAAGAGTTTAAACAGCGCACAGGGGGAACCGGAAGTCACGGGAAACGGGGGAAGGTTTTACCCGGAGACCACACCCTGCAGTGAGGCTGAGGAAACCCCGTGACAGAGAGAGAGAGAGTGACAGACACAAAAGGAGAGATGGAGAGAGTGGGGTAAAGCGAAAGAAAATGTGAGGGACAGCAAGGTAAGAGAGAGCGAGCGGGAGCAAAGGAGAGAGAGAGGGAAACAAGACACAGCGGGAGAGTGAGGTACAGAGGGAGAGCGAGTCAGTGAGCGAGGGAGGGAGAGCGCGAGAGTGAGGACAGAGCATGAAGGAGCGAGGGAGAGGGAGAGCCACAGGGAGGGAGTGCTAGGGGAGAGGGATTGAGAGTGAAGGGGAACGAGAGCGAGTTGGAGGAATGGTGATCAAGGGAGAGTGAGAGGGAATGTGCCAAACTGAGGGAACGAGCGAGGGCGAAGGAGAGCCAAGGGGTGGGAGTGCAAGGGGGGAGGGAGTGTGAGAAGGGGGAGAGCGAGAATGAAGGAGAATGAGAACGAGGGAGAGCTAGCAGCAGGGAAAGCAAGGTGCCTGGAGAACGAGGGAGCGGGAGAACAAAGGGGAGGGAGAGTGAGAGGGTGGAAGAATGAGGGGTCGGAAGAACGGGGTGAGGGGCAGGGAGGGTGTGTGAGAGCGAGAGGTAGGGAGAGTGAGCAGGAAGGCGGGTGCGGAGGGGGGAGGGAGAGAAAAGGGAGGAGAGCGCGGGGGGAGTGATAGCGAGGGGGACAGAGAGAGTGAGGGGTGAGAGTGAGGAGGAAGGGGGAAACCATTACAGACTCAAAATGGAAATCTCGACCTGAAAGCCTCGATTGAAGAAAGCTGTGCTAGAAACAGCCATCTGTAACAAAGTCTCTTTCGTTTTACTTTCAGCATTATTTTTACACCCATCTTCCCCCCTCTGTGTTTCTCTGTCTTGTGTGAGTGCGTGTGTCAGTGAGTGTGTGTGTGTGAGAGTAGGGGGGATGGGTTAGGAATTAGTTAACCTTTTGTATTTGCTGCATATTTAACTATAGTTAGTGTCAATAATAAAATTAATTGTTTTTAAATTTACAAACCTGGACTGCAATTATTGGGTGGTGAAGGGCCAAAGACTTTGGGTGTTTTTCTCTGAATTATTTATTAATTTAAATTGTGTTGTTATTCCGGGTCAAGTGGGGCTGAATTGACGACGCACTCGCCCAGGGGGTCGTAACAATAGCTGATCTGACAATTCTGTATTTTAACAGAAAACTGGCTGAAGTAAAATCTAATCTGTTACAAATACAATTCTATATTTAATATAAAGAGACCGGTCCCTTCTACTAATAACCGAGAGAGCTGTTTAATAGCTGGGGTCAGGAAGCTCACACCCACCTGTATCAATCACCGTCAGCATCTTTTTCCACACTCTGTACTGCAGTGAGCCAATGTACTTCCCCACATTTATTAACGGGTAAACCTTCTGTGGCTCTGGGAGAGTTCGCTTCAGTCTGAAACAGGAGATAAAGGTCAGTGTTGGATCATTCCAGGCTGGGCGAGAAATAGGTTAGAAATTAAAATCAAATCAAGGGGGTGAATTTTACCTTTTCTGTAAATCCGGAAATTTCTGTGGAACAAGAACAATTATTACTGTTTGTGTTTGGAGAACATTTTATCACAAAAAGTAAAGTAACAGACTGGATTCCACAGGAAAGTACATTTTAAATATCGAAAGTTATTGGCCTGCCTCTTGCTGTCCTCACTGGACTGTGAGTTACTCCACAATATTACAAATGACTCGATCTTACTGCACAACACAACTCACAGAGTTACAATCCAATTATAAAATCCTCATCAATGTCCAATTACTGGAATTAATTTATTAACACTCACTTGGTGGAACAGAACATATTGCTGAAAATAAAGACACGTTCCTGATGGAAAATGACCAGATGAATGGGAATTCCATTGTCATGAAGTACAGGTTATTAAACAGACAGGGTCAATTATATACATGTTGTAAACGTTGAGCAGTCCACAGAGAGAAAAATGTCCGGTTTGTGGACAATTCCGGTTTGGGGACAATTCCGGTTTGTGGATAATTCCGGTTTGGGGACAATTCCGGGTTTGGGACAGCCGGGTTTGGGGGGCTGTACCTGTCCAATAGAAATCACCTAGAAACTGGGGTAAATCTGCAATGTTAGTTTAACCTTCAGTCTTGGGACTCATCAAACTTGTGTTTGAATCTTTGTCTGCAGTGATACTACAGACAGAGTGTCAGACCACTCTGTGTAAGCTGAAGCAGACAGAATGAATTCGAATGTCAGCTCCACTTGCAGTGAGTCACACTGAGCTCAATGAGCAACCAGCTGAGTGGGAACTCCATTGTCAGAGGCAGCGGCTTTCCGCTGAGGTCTTAAACCCAGCTCTCTTCTGTCTGCTCAGGTGAAGGTAAAAGATCCCAAGACTATATTCCAAGAAGAGCACAGGAGTTCTCTCAGTGTCCTGGTCAACATTTATCCCTCACCCAACACTGTTCAAATAGATTCATCAGCATCTCAATACACAGCAGAGAATTCACTGAAGTAAATACTCAGGGGTTCACTGAACTTCCTGGGAAATTCTGAAAATCAAATTGATCTTAATTTAAATGTTTTCAGTGTGGAGACTCTCCCCTCTCACTCTCTGAACATTGAACTATTTAACTGCTGGGAGGAAGCTTCACCTATCTTGTGTATCTGACCCTGGAGAGCTCTCTCCTGGACAGAATCATTCCAGCTCTAGCCAGGGAGGAGCCAAGCATTGGAAACATGGTCCTGCCTGGCTGGATCCTGGACTGTAGTTCCCAGTCTCAGACCAACAACTGGAAATGTCCACTCGGGGGAGAATGGTCTGACCATTCGGAGGGTTCCTCACTCTGGATGAAGCTGATTTTCTTCATTGTTTAATTTGATGAAACTATCCCTCTATAATATTACAGTAAACAAGCTCCAGATTTAGTCATTTCCGTGTTAAAGAGCCGTCAGTGATCCTGGGTGTGAGACAGAGGAAACCAAATGTGACAGGTGATTGGGTTGTTTTGGTCGGTGAGTTTTATATTCTAGATTTTGATGACACATCCTGCTCATTCTTCAAGACGGTGAAGGAGAGAAAAATAAATAAACAGTTACCGTTAAAAACTTGATGTTGTCCTGTTCCCTCAGCTCTTGTTCAATCTCCTGAACAGTGACTGAAAGCAATGAGATTTCCTCCGTTATCTTCTCAATCCACTCCTTCATCTCCTGACTCTTTTTCTCTTTCTCCAGTTTCAGATCTTCCAACTCAATCCTCTCTTCCTCACGGAGAAACTGGTGAAGTTTTTCAAATTGGGCTTTAATCTGTTTCTCTGTCTTTACACTTTGGTCCTTTGGGAAATATCAGTGAGATTGAAAATTAATGAGGATTTTTAAAAGGTTGTTCAGCCTGAACAGTTCTGTTCAGATCAGAATATTCCAGAAAAAAACATTCCCAATCTAGTTAGTTCCCAAACTGGATAATTTATTAAGGTGAAGACATGACTTTGATACAGAAAACTATTCCCTCATGCAGTGAAATCTAGTTAATTGATTAGATATAATAGATAATCGATTCGCAGATGATAATTTATTCAGGAGAGGGAGCTCTAACTGAGGATCGAGTTACTGATTTCTCTATTTGGTTTACTGGTGATTATCTTGGATTTGAAACCCCAGGTTTTAGACTCTCTGTCCAGTAGAAACATTCTCTGTATCTACACTATCAAACCCTGAAATAATTATAAAGAACTCAGCTGACCTCACAGCTTCTCTATTCCACAGTCAGTTTAAGCTTTCCTGATAGGTTTAACCTCTTAGTTAAGACCATAAGAAATAGGAACAGGGGAATAGGCCATTCGGCCCCTCGAGTCTGCTCCGCCATTCAATAGGATCGTGGCTGATCCGACATTCTTCATGTCCACGTTCCTGCCCTTTCCCGGTATCCCTGATCAGCAATCTATCTGCCTCAGCCTTAAATATGCACAAGGACTCTGCCCCCACAGCTCTCTGTGGTAAGGCGTTCCAAAGACCCACAACCCTCTGAGAGAAGGAATTCCTCCTCATCTCAGTCTGAAATTGGCTCCCCTTTATTCTGAAACTGTGCTCTCTGGTCCTAGACTCTCCCATGAGGGAAACATCCTCTCAGCATTTACCCTGTCAGCCCCTTAACAATCCGATATGTTTCAATGAGATCATCTCTCATTCTTCTGAATTCCAATGAGTAGAGTCCCAATTTGTTTCACCTTTTCTCATTAGACAATCCCTCCATACCGGGGAATCATCCTGGTGAACCTTCACTGAACCGCCTCTTGTTAGTGGGAGAGGATCTCAAATAAATCACTCAATGCCCAGGGCTCCTCCCAATCCTCGCATCAAACTGTTTATTTCGCCGGCGGGGAGATGAAGTCTGTTAAAGTCCCAGACCACCTCTCCGCCGAACAAAGGAAAACATCCATTCTTATACATTTTCAAAACAGCTACACAGCTCATTTCGGCTGGACCTTGTCCAATAATATTGGTTATAGATTACATACATTAGTTATATATACAATTAAATTTGACATGACGTAAAGTGGGTTGGCCCCTTACCAGCCCCTGACTTCATGAAGAAGCCACTCATACTAACTGTTAAAGTTAACTTCCCTGTCTGCATCTGGACACCTTGGGCTGGCGAGGATACATAATGCTCTTTGTCCTGCGGAGCTGTTATCACTCACTGGTGAAGTACTCCCATTTTTCCCATGTCTGTTTCAATCATTCTTGTCTCCCTGACTAACTCTGCTGTCTGGAATTGAATGATGTTACTTATACCAGTTTGCAACTGAACCCAGGCGAATGGTTGTTCTGGAATGTGGGTAGTTCAGCTAAAAGCCATTTTGTGTCTTTAGTATTGTTAGCTCAGCTTACCGCCATTTTGTGTCCTTTCTGATATTGGTAATTTTTAGTTTACAAAATCACATGCATTGTTTAGACACTATTGCTACAAATTGCCTCTTATACACGCATCTGAGCCAATGGGTACCTTTTGTCTAAAAACCTTCTTTCTAAATCTGACTTCAACAGCCTCCATTGAAATAATATATTTCCTTAAATAAGGGACCAAAACTGCTCCCAGTGCTCCAGATGTGTTCTCACCAATACCTTATACAGTTGCAGCAAGACTTCCCGACTCTTATCCTCCAACCCCCTTGGAATGCGGGCCAACATTCCATGAACCTTCCTGATTACCTGCTGTACCTGTCTGCTAGCTTTCTGTGTTTCGTGTACAAAATCCCCAAGTCCCTCTGTGTCACAGCTTTCTGCAGCTTTTCTCCATTTAAATAATACTCTGCTCTTTTGTTCTCCTTTCCAAAATGAACAACTTCACATTTTCCCACATGACACCCCGTGTGCCAACTATTTTCCCACATACTTAACCGATCAAAATCTCTTTGCAAATGGCCTGTGTCCCTCTCGCCATTTGCCTTTCCATCTATTTTGTTTTTTTTTGCAAATTTGGCTACAAGACATTCCCTTCCTCCCTCGGTGTCATTAATACATATTGTAAACAATTGCGGTCCCAGAACTGATCCATGTGGAGCCCCACTGGTTACAAACTGAAAAAGAATCCCTCATCCCATTCGCTGTTTCCTTCCTTCACCCCCAATCCACCCTCCCCATTTCTCTCCTTCACTGACAATCCCCTCCTCCTCCCATTTCCCTCATTCCCCTCCCCCTTGTCCACCCTCCAAGGATCTGTGAAACATCACCTCAGGGTGATGGGCCTGTGTCGGCACTGTCAGCGAGTGGGTCACGATACAAGGCAGGAGAGTGATGATCCCTCGCTGTGAGGTTAGCTCTGGTGCTCCTCAGTTTATGCAAAAGTCTGATTCTGTCTGTCTGCTGACAGGACCCTCACACCCATCCTCTGAACAGGGTCTGCATCGGGGGCTTTTGATCTTGGATCACTGTGCCCGAGGGGAGCAGAGATGGTGGAAGCGGAGGGTAACGGGATGGGGGTGCGGGCAGCCTGTTGTAAATATTAACGTGACAGATTTACCACCTTATTCCCAATGCTTTGTGCATTCAGATAAGTTCTGGAACCATCCTTGTGATTTCTTTTACACCTCCTCCACTGTCTCTTTATAATTCTTATCATCGAGACCAGAATTCTGCCAGAATACAGAACAAAATAAGATCAGAAATACCTGAATGTGAATGAATGTTTTCTCATAATCACGTTTTACAGTGTTACATTCCTCCTCCTTGTCCTGGACTGGCTTCAGTGAGGTTCGCAGTTCCTCCTGAACAAAAACATAATTTGTACATCTTTCTGAAATAGGAACCCCAAATTAAATCTCATTCTGTTATTCACAGTGTGAGGTAGATGTTCAGTTCACAGTCTGTGTAAAACTGCTGTTCAGGATACTGGCTTAGACATTGTGAAATAAACTTTGAAAAGTTTCTCAATCCTAACTGTGGCTCATTATTCCTCTGAAATCTGTGACCCACAAATCATGGAAAAGCTGGTCTGACTCCATGAAAATTGTGGGAGACGAGGAGATCCCTACCCTGGAATGGAGCTGCCCAGGTTTGGAGTGCCGAGTGAGGGCTCACTACTGTAGCCACGTAAAATGGCTGCGTTCCGATTAATCTGGCCAAAACCCAGTTTGAAATGGCTAACCCGAAAGACTGCTGGGAAAAGAAGCTAAGAAGACACAAGCAGGCAGCTGCAGACAGTATTGCATATTCGGCTCTGGGAAGTTAGCCCAGATCGATACTCAGGGCTATCAACAGCCCATCAACCCAGGTATTTGCAGTTACATTCAGGACTGTTTGCAGCCCATCTATCCAGACATCTGCAGTTTAATCGGCTATCCCCGGGAACAATTGCAACATATTAGCAATTGAATTCCGGGCCAGACCTGTCGGCGCCTGCAGTGGCCGAAACAAAGACAGGTGAGCGATCACCCCCCGATCGAGGAATCGCCTCACCATTGGACACATCGACCCCAGGGATTGGGGACAAATCCAATCACTTGGACTCAGGGTCAAGGGCCGCCCCGAGAGGCGGGAAGCCCCGGGACCCTATAAAGTGAGGGGCCAAGTTCAGATTGCTCTCTATCCCTTCTTCTCCTGCTCGAGACCTTCACAAGAACATCAACCAGAAACTGTAAGTTTGACTCCAGCGATCGCTATCCGGTAGAGACACCTAGCCACCGACCTGTATCAGCCTTTTTGAATCCCGCGGGCCAGATCCGATTGGATAAGCCTTTTGTTTCCCTGACCTGGTGGGCCCTTCCTAAAGTTAAGTATTGGCCAGTAGTGGTAGGTTTCTATATAGATAGTAGGATTATTGTGTAAGCATTACTTGTTGTATATAATAAATGACCGTTGATTTCAATCTTACTAAGTGATGTGCTGACTTATTAATCATAACTCGAGCTTGAACCATGTGGCGGTATCAGAAAGATACCTGGCGACTCGTGAGCAAAGATGACAGAATTAGAGCTAATAAAACTAAGGCTAATAAAAGCAACATAATTGGCGACTCCGCCGGGACCCGACAAAGAAGTGGAAAACCACTCCGGGAGAACCCCAACAATTTGAATAGAATCCAATCGGAAACAAAAACAAAAAAACCCCACAAGTGTTCCAGCGGTTCTGGTTAATAATTCACAATTTGGAAGTGTGTGTATGCATGCGTAACTAACAGGGTTATAAGGTAAAACTGATAGATTTTGTTGCGTCAAAACTGTCAGAAGTCTGTATTTTCGGAAATTAGCGCAAGCCGTACCCACATCTACGACACCACCTTAGCCCCCTGTTCCAAATTTGAACGTAACGAGCAGATAAGAGAGATGGCCATGCAGGCAATGCAACGCCTCATGAACCCCGAGGAATTTGCGGTCGCAGCGACCAGCAGCAGTAGAGTGGGACAGTGTCCCATTTGGGAAGTGGAAATTCGCAAATTTCTGCAGGGCAAAGGATGGCCCGTGTGGAGCGGTTTCTGTAATAATGACGACTCAGGTCCCGGAAGTATAGGGCATACTTGGTGGGAGAACATGAGTGAAATCCATAAGAAAAGCTTAGCGAAAGCGCGCAAGCCGATGGCAATCGTGTCCTGCATGGCACAATTGCGAGGCACAGAGGAGGTCGTCAGGACGCTCCGAAAAGAAATAGAGGGCATACATCATATGGGTAAAATCGATGTATGCGAGATGGAAAAAGAGAACCTGGAATTGAAAAGGCAGTTAGAAGCCAAGGACGAAGAGGTGGCTGACGCCAAACGGGGTCACCAGTCTTGCCTGGCGCATTTAAGCAGTTTTCAATCCCAGTATGAGAAGGCTTATCAGGACACGCAGCGTGCCATCCTGGTTAAGAAAGAGATAGAGAAGCAGGTGGAGACGCTACAGAAGCAATGTAGTGATCTCAAGGCAGCCTTGAGAGCGCTCCACGCTGCAACCACGGAACAAAGGCAGAGTACCTTAGACCATGCAAAGTGCCGAAAGCAAATTGCAGACCTGCAAGCAATGCTTTCTGTCCAAAAGGGATTCCAAGACACCTTTGGGGAAAGTTTAGACCAGGAAGACGGCCCTGATTGGGAAGAACTGCAAGAGACAGCGCAGAGATATGTTCAGGGAGCATGTGCACAGGGAAAACCCCAAAGGAGGAGAGCACCCCCAACCCCCACACAGCAGGGAATACAGGCTCTCATGAACCCTGTAACAACCCACCGCACCGCCACAGCAGACGAGGCGGAAGTCTTATATTCCACCCCCCTCACAGTGACCCAATTACGGGACGCGTGTGCTAAAATCGCACCGTTCCTTCCCGCTTCAGACCCGCACCATTTCTTTGCCACCGTCAAACACCAGGCGACCATGTACGGCCTGGATGAGAAAGAGCAGGTAAAGCTCACGGTCCTCAGCTTAGACCCATCGGTCGCAGCAGCCCTTCCCGACCCACAGAATGTAGGAGGAGGCACCCTTGCAGAAATGCATACCGCGATCCTGGGTGCGATCGGGTACAACCGGGGCGACCCCGCAGACGGTCTAAATAAGTGCAGACAGAAAAAGTCTGAACACCCCACAGCGTTCGCAGGACGCTTGTGGATTCACTTTGAAGCCGTTTTCGGAAATGTAGACCGTGCCCATTTGTCCGCAGACAATATGGCCAAATGGACCCGCACCCTTATCTCCCATGTCACGGAAGCAGGACAGAATGCCTGTAGTAATTATGACCCCTCGGAGGAGGCTCACAATGAGAAGTGGGTGGTCAAAAAATTGTCCCGCGTTTGGGAACAAGCGGCTCACGGTAAACCCGCAGCTAGAACCCCTGAGGAAAACCAAGCCGCCGCAGACGTGCAGGCAGTAAGAACCACTATCCACAACCCCGCCTGGGTAAACGAGGGAAAGAGCAGCCCCCCAGCAAAACAGCAAGAATGCTACAATTACGGACAGTTGGGACATTTTGCCAAAGAATGCAATGGCCCTAAAAAGCCACAGAGAGCCCAACAGACAGGCACTATCAATAAGTAAAAGGCAGAGCCCATACATAGCGTTAGCGCCCAGTCCGATCAGACAGACGTGACCGGAAAGGACTGACGGTGTACAGGCTCCCCCAGCTGGGTCTGCGATACCCTGTGGGATAGGTCAGGACGACCCATAGTCGCAGCAAAGGTTAGGGGACAGCCGATCGAGCTTCTCTGGGACACAGGAGGGTCCCGCACAACCTTAAATTCCTCTACCCTTGGTGAGGACACGTGGCCCACCACAGCCACTATCACCCTCAGCGGTTTCACAGGCCACTCACAACAGGGACATATCACAACCCCTGTACCCATCCAAATCGGCACCATTAATACAAAACACCCCGTAGTGTTAGTCGACCTGCCCCCAACAGCAGAGCACATTTTGGGGATAGACTTCATGAATTCTCATCACCTCTCTTTCGATCCAATCAACCAGTGTGTCTGGAAGATGGTGAAATCCGCTAGAGCCCCCGCAACGCTCAATATAGGGAATTATATGAACACAATTAGCGCAGTAGGCGAGTTTTGGTTCAACCCCACCACACTCAGCACGGACCGACAGGTTAGGGCAGTCCTGCAAAAGAACAGGGCAGCATTCGCAACCCACAAACACGACTGTGGACGGATGACCGGTTCCGTACAAATAACAGGACCGGACCCAAGACCCCAAAAACAGTACGGATTTCCCCTAGAAGCAGAGGGAGAAATCCTAAAGGTCATAGAAAGCTTATTAGAGCAGGGCGTCCTGAGATCGGTAGCCTCAACTAATAATGCCCCGATTTGGCCAGTAAGGAAACCCGACGGATCATGGCGCTTGACCATTGATTATCGGGAACTCAATAAAGTCACCCCCATAGCAGCCCCCACCGTAGCAACAAGTCCCGAGACCATGCTCAAACAGGGACTCCATGCCCGACATTTCACGGTTTTGGACGTCAGTAATGGGTTCTGGTCCATTCCATTGGCAAAGGCGTGCCAGTACAAATTTGCCTTCACCTTTAAAGCACAGCAGTACACGTGGACATGCCTGCCACAAGGCTTCCACAACTCCCCCTCCATTTTCCACCGACAGCTGGCAAATGGACGAGCGAAATTTTCTCAGCCCGAATGCCTGGTACAGTATGTGGACGACCTACTACTGCAGACAGACACGAAGGAAGAACACATTGAGCTTCTGTGCGAACTCCTGGAATTACTACATTCCATTGGCTGTAAAGTCAACCCCAAAAAGGCCCAGATATTGGAAGAAAAAGTGATATATTTGGGTACAATTATCACACACGGCAAACGCGAGATCGAGCACAAAAGAATTGACTCGATCGCTAAATTGCCCCTTCCCCAACACGTTTCCGCCCTCCGGTCGTTTTTAGGACTGGTTGGCTACTGCCGAAACCACATTGACGGTTTCGCCAGCAAGGCCCCGCCCCTCTCAGACCTCCTAAAGAAAGGAACCCCCTGGGAATGGCTTCCGCAGCATACGGATGCTGTGGAATCATTAAAACAGGCGCTCATAGCCGCCCCCGCACTGCAAGTTCCCGACCCGCTTTCCCCTTACGCCATAGAGGTAGCGACCACAGACCGCACCCTTTCAGCCGTGCTCCTGCAGGAACGGCACGACCAGCTAAGACCCGTAGCTTATGCCTCCCGGATTTTAGATGCTGTGGAGCAGGGATTCTCAGCCTGTGAGAGGCACCTGCTCACAGTTTTCTGGGCAGTCCAGTACTTCTCATACATTACCGGACTGAACCCCATCACCATTTTGACCGAGCACACCCCCACCCAACTTTTACTAGACGGACGACTTAAAGATGGTACCGTCAGCCAAATCCGCGCTGCTAGGTGGACCCTTCTCTTACAAGGACGGGACATCACAGTAAAACGGACAAAGACTCACACATACTTAGCGGATAATCTACAATACCCCGGAACCCCCCATGAGTGTGAAATCATCTCGCCCCACCATAATACAGGCCCCTTTGTAGCTAAAACACCCCCCAGAAAACTAGCCACTCCATCTCAGAACCCCCCTCACCCGGACACGCGTGACCCCATTAGGATTTATGTGGATGGATCATCCACAATCCTGGATGGGCAACGCATAACAGGCTATGGGATTTATTTGGAGGACGCGCCCACGAGGAAATCGCATTAAAATTACCCGGACACTTAGGCACGCAGGCAGCAAAGCTTGCGGCCATTGCTTACATTGTAGAGCACCCAGATTCCTTCCCCAGCCCAGCAGACATATATTCAGACAGTCTATACGTGTGCAACAGCCTCACTGAATTTCTGCCCCTCTGGGAAACAAGAGGATTTGTTTCCGCGGATGGGAAACCCCTCCCCTCAGCCCCATTACTCCGCCATATTCTGAAAAAAGCCAAAAACCGGACCTTTGGCATTATAAAAGTCCGCAGCCACCATCGTTCCTCCCCCCCCCGGAAATGTAAAAGCCGACGCACTGGCTAAGGCAGGATCCAGGCATGGGTATTTTTGGAAGCCCCCCGAGAGCGCCCCAGTGAGTGCGCCAGTGAGTGCAGTTCAGGTCGCGCAGACTAGGATCGAAGATGTAGTAGAGGCCCAGAAGCAGGATAGCGCTCTCACTGAAATCGTGAAAGGGAAGTTTCCAGCCTCATACGAGAGGTACAGAAATACAATAACCACACATGACGGTGTGGTGCTAAAGGACACCCTTTATGTAGTTCCTGAGCAGGATAGGAATCAAATAATCTGTTCATTCCATGATGGTCATGGACACCAGGGAATCGAACCCACCGCAGCCCACCTCAAACAGCTTTGTTGGTGGCATAATCTCAAAGAGGATGTTTCCCATTACATTGAGAATTGCCTCATCTGTGCACAGAACAACCCAGATAGATATGCCAAAAAGGCACATCTCAGCCACACCCGACCCGTTAACGGCCCCTGGACTAACCTCCAGATCGATTTTATAGGTCCATTGCCCCCTTGCAGGAATGGCTATAAATATGTTCTGGTGGTCATAGACACTTTTACAAAGTGGGTGGAAGCATTTCCAGCCCGCACCAACACTGCGAAAACCACCGCCAAAATCCTAACCCACCACATCTTTACAAGATGGGGACTCCCCCACAGTATTGAATCGGACCAAGGTTCTCACTTTACGGGACGTGTCATGCAGAATGTCCTCACGATATTTGGCATAACCCAAAAATTTCACATTGCGTACCACCCTCAGTCGAGTGGTATAGTGGAGCGCATGAATCGGACCCTAAAAACCACCCTTAGGAAAATGGTCCAGCAGAATAACACCACTTGGGATTCGGTCCTCCCCTTTGCGCTGATGTTTTTACGTAACACTATTTCCACCTCCACAGGTTACACCCCACACGCCCTCATGACCGGACGCCCCATGAAAGGGACAGAGTACTTGTTGGGTTTAGATCTGACCAGCCCTGAAGTTACGGCCCTCACCCATGAGAAAGCCGTTGAACAATTACTCGCAAATATAAAAACGGCTCAGGTAGCAGCCGCTGTTAAACTGGGCACTAAAAGAAAACAGAGCAAGGCCCGTTTTGATAAGGCAGTACATGCAACGGAGTATAATATAGGACAACAAGTGATGTTGTCTGTGTATAACCCCAGCACATTTCTGTCTCCGAAATCCTCGGGTCCGTACTCCATTACGGATAAAGTAAGCCCATCGGTATACAAAATCAAATACCAAAATGGTAAGACTGCATGGTTTCACATAAACCAGCTAAAAGCTTATGGAGCACAGTCAAACCACGCCCACCACGTCATGCTTGACGCAGCAGACCACACCCCGCCCACAGCCAACGTAACCACACCAACCCCTTCCACGTCCAGTCCAGACATGGACTCGCCCCCCGACTCCACCCACAAACTTTACACTCCGCCCCGGAACGCCCACAGACTGCAGCAACAGAGACAGCGACTGTGACTCTGACGACAGCCACAGCACGCCTCCCTACTATCCTGGTCCCACACCCTCCGACTTCGACTGCAGTGATCCCTTCCTCATCACTTTCTTAAACAACCCACACCACCGACCACCGAACCACACGGACGACCCCGACTTTGTTCCCACCCAACTAGACCCAACTCATTGGCACCGCGACAACTCCTGCAGACTCGTCCGCAACGACGAGAGCGACCCCAACTCACACCACGCAGCCCTTTCCGCCCTAATTCACTCCAGAGTTTGGCACCCGGGAGAAGGTGACGACCTCGGGTCTGACTCCCAAGCCGCCAACTCCTTTGCGACCCTGTTCGCAACAGAGAACTTAGGTGTCCACATGATGATTTAAAGGAGACACTTGGTGAAAAGTGTTGTCCTTCCTGATGGAGCCAGCAGGATGTTTTCCGTTGTTTGTATGTTTGTTTAATGTTGTTCGTCCGACATGAGAAATTTTCTCACACGCCCATTCTGCCGAAACCTCTGAGGACTTGCCTCAGAGACCCACCGAGACCAGACGCTTGTTCAGCGGAACTAGCTTTTCAGCTGATACTTGTTCGGGTATCAGACGCCCGATCGTAACTGCTCTTCTGATTTGACGGGAGAATCACAGCAGCAACCCCACCATGATGACTACATTTTTGCCCGTTCTTGTCGGTTGCTCAGGCAGTGGAGAAGCGGCGTGAGACCCGCCCTGCCTGGGGACCCCCCCCGTTGGTCAAAAACGCTGGGGTAGGGGACATACGGTATTGGTAGCCGTCCTACCCGGGGACTCCATCAAATCTTACCCGTCGCGGCCCATACGCACCTCATTAGACCTTTTCCTTTCAAAAACAGGTTTATTTATTTAGGCAACCTTTGGATTGCCGCCAAATGCTATTTACATCCTAGAACATTTGGATGATAAACTTAGCACTGGTCCACCATTGGGAAGTGTGCCGTGTCCTAACATTTGTTTCGAAAAAAAATGGGGGAGAAGTCACATATTGTGACCAATTATAAGGGTTTAATTGGCCCCAAGAAGGACAGACACACTAACACACCGGATATTAAACCAAGGTAGTTACAGATACTATGCTTGTTTTACAGAACTCCAGAAGCTTCAGGACCGGAGAAAAACAGAGAACACAGAGAAAGAAAAGAAAGAGGACAACCATGAGGACTTCTTTCATCGTGCTCAACATCTTTTTGGACATTTGGTTGCGCGGGAACGCGGACCCCATTACTCCAAACCTCCCTGCCGTTAATGTTTCACTGCCCCGCAGTACCGAGGGCCCAGTCACCAGCCACGCTGCATTATCCTGGTGTGCCAAGTTCATAACTTGGTACTCCCTGTCGTACGTTATTGAGGCGCTGTTAGCATTGGCCATACTCTGCTGTGCAGTACAGACCATGCGCCTCTGCAAGTGGAAAAGGAGAGCGTACCACGCTCTAACCCTGGTATATCGGATCCGATCCCCTATATTCGGTTATGACCAGACCCCAGACCCCCGCGACCTATGAAACCAGAATAATAAAACATGCACTTGCGTTTTTCCTGTCAATAAAAAGAAATGTATGATCCTGAGCTTGACTGCCAAGCCAGGAAAGAATAAATGGAATATTTTGATTGTTGTAATACGTTTAGAGAGATAGGATTATGTAATGCTTGATGAGTGTTTTAGGTAAAATTAGAGGTTCCAAGTTTTTATTTTTTTAGATACATGCCCCTGCCTGACATAGCGCCCTCAAGAATTGTTTAGGTAAACTTTTGTGCAAAGCTAGGGTCAGAGTAGTGGCCATGTAGGAGGTGTCCCCCCCCCCCCCCCGGATCACAAGGAGGGTGTGTAGCCACCTAAAATGGCTGATTCCCTATTAATTTGGCCAAAACCCGATTTAAAATGGCTAACCGAAAAGGCTAATGGGAAAAGCAGCCAACAGGACACAAACGGACAGCTGCAGACAGAATAGAGTATTCGGCTCTGGGGAAGTCGGCCCAGATCGATACCTGCGACCATTAGCAGCACATCAACCCAGACACCTGCAGTTTAATCGGCTATCCCCGGGAACAATTGCAACATATTAGCAATTGAATGCCGGGCCAGACCTGTCGGAGCCTGCAGTGGCCGAAACAAAGACAGGTGAACGACCACCCCCCGATCGAGGAATCGCCCCGTTATTGGATATATCGAACCCAGTGATTGGGAACAAGTCCAATCACTTGGGGCTCAGGGTCAAGGGCCGCCCCGAGAGGCGGGATGCCCCGGGACCCTATAAAGTGAGGGGCCAAGTTCAGATCGCTCTCTCTCCCTTCTTCTCCTGCTCGAGACCTTCACAAGAACATCAACCAGAAACTGTAAGTTTGACTCCAGCGATCGCTACCCGATAAAGACTCCCAGCCATCGACCTGTATCGGCCTTTTTGAATCCCGCGGGCCAGATCCGATTCGATAAGCCATTTGTTTCCCTCACCTGGTGGGCCCTTCCTAAAGTTAAGTATTGGCCAGTAGTGGTAGGTTTCTATATAGACAGTAGGATTATTGTGTAAGCATTACTTGTAATACATAATAAATGACCGTTGATTTCAATCTTACTAAGTGGTGTGCTGACTTATTAATCATAACTCGAGCTTGAACCACGCGGCGGTATCAGAACGATACCTGGCGACTCGTGAGCAAAGGTGACAGAATTAGAGCTAATAAAACTAAGGCTAATAAGAGCAACAGAGCCCCCGAGGGGGGAAGCGGTGATGAGGCGGTTCCTGGATGGGTTGGAGTTTCGAACGTGGAGGAGGGTCAGGTGCAGGGCCTGGAGGCCCCGATTGGGTTGCGTGAGGTGATGGATGGCATGGGGGCGATGCAGACAGGGAAGGCCCTGGGTATTGAATATGATAAAGACTGAGGTGTTCCCGATCAATACCAGAGGGCAGGAAACGAGATTGGGGAGCTGCCGTTCGGTGGGGACGAGCTTTAGATACCTCAGTATCCAGGTGGTCCGAGCTGGCCTCAGCTGCATATACTGAATTTGGCTCGATTGGTGGAGGGGATGAAGGGGGATTTTAGGAGGTGGGATGTTTTGCCATTGTCGTTGGCAGGACGGGTGCAGACAGTTAAAATGACCCTGCTGCCTAGGTGTGTGCTCGTTTTCCATAAACTTCCCATCTTTGTCCCCAAGTCGTTTTTCAGGAAAGGTAACGGATTGATCTCAGAGTTTGTTTGGGTGGGGAAGGCCCCGCGCGTACGGCGGGATTTTCTGGATCGGGTGAGGGGGAGGGGTGACTGCCGTTTCCCAATTTAATTAATTATTATTGGGCTGCGAACATTGGGATGGTGAGGAAATGGGCTGTGGAGGAGAGGTCGGTTAGGGGACGGGTGGAGACGGCATCGTGTAGGGCGACGTGTTTGAGGGCTTTGTTGTTGGCGCCTCTGACGTTCTCGCCGGCCAGGTATTCCGTTAGTCCAGTGGTGGTGTCGGCTCTGAGGGTGTGGGGGCGATGAAGGCAGCACTCGGGGTTGGAGGGCATGTCATTGTGGGCACCTATTTGTGATAACCATAGGTTTGTGCCAGCGAGACTGGATGTGAGGTTCCAGGGTGTGGTGGCAGGCGAGGATGGAATATGTCGGGGACCTGTTTATTCGGGGAAAATTTGCGGGGCTGGAGGAGTTGGAGGAATTGTTTGAGTTGCCTAAGAGTCAAGACTTAGGTTCCTGCAGGTTTGGGATTTTGTGAGGAGAGAGGTGCCGTCTTTCCCGGGGTTGCTGCCTCCGGTGCTGCAAGATAAACCTCTGTCGGGGGCCGAAATAGTGGAGGGGAAGGTTTCGGGTATTTACAAGGAACTGATGGAGTGGGAGGGTGCCCGGGTGGAGGATGGTAAATGCAAGTGAGAGGAGGAGTTGGGAGAGGAGCTGGGGGCTTGGACATGGGCTGAGTTTTGCAGAGGGTGAATGCGACCTCGTTGTCTGCAAAGTTAAGCCTCACCCAGTTTAAAGTGGTGCACAGGGCCCACATGATGGTGGCGAGGATGAGCAGGTTTTCAGAGGGGGTGGAGGATAGGTGTGGGCGGTGGGTGCAAGGGGGGGGCGTGGGCCGCGAACCATGTCCACATATTCTGGGTATGTCCAAGATTGAGGGGGCTCTGACAGGCGTTCTTGAATGTGATGCTGAGGTTCTGGGGGTGAGGGTGGCCCCGAGTCCGGAGGTGGAAATATTTGGGCTGTCAGGAGATCCGGGAGTGCAGGGGGGGGGAAGAGAGGCCGGTGTATTGGCCTTTGCCTCCCTGATAGCCCGGAGATGGATTTTGTTCTGTTGGAGGGACCCGGAGCCACCAAAGGCAGGGGTGTGGGTGAGCGACTAAAGGAAACTATAATTTAAGGATCTTAACCTGTCGAACTACGCCAGGTTTGGGGGAAGCTTAGTTGATGAATCAAGTCCTGGCGCAATACGACAAGTTGTAAGATTTGTAATATTTGTAGACTGTGTTAAGTTGTTTGATTCCTTGTATTATTCGACTGTGTAAAGTTGAAGGAATTTATATCATCTCTGCTATTCGGTTATCAGTAGCACTTTGCGAATACTGGAACTCAGCAGAAATTTGCAGTATAAACTCCTCAGGTGCCAAAAAGAATTGTTTTATTTGTAGTCGCTTGATTACAATTTGAAAGTCATTTAAAAGGCAATTCGTAGACAATTCGAAGCTTTCAGAGAATTACAGACATTATCTTTCTTTGCTTAGGCAGACAGCTCGAAAGTAACTTTTTAAAGGTCAAAGTCTGGCAATGAAACATGAAGAGAGAGAGAAAGCTAATCTTCAGCTAAACTCAAACTCAAAGTCAAAAGTGGACTAACATCACTGACACAGACTGTTAGACTGACAACCCCCAAAAGACATAAACTAAAATGGAGACTAGAATCAAAGGCAAAAACTGACTAAACTAACAGAAAGACAAAACTTAAGCACAACACACCTTCAAAGACAATAAAAACACAGACAACACACGAAAAACTAAACACTAAAACAAAACTTACAAAGACAATACTCACAAAGACAACAAAACCCCAACCTAACCTAACCTAAAATGGCCGGGAGAAACTTTTTAGTTATACACTTTCATATCTGTCTTAAGTCGTCTAATTACACCCCAATATAATCCTAATTGGTTTGGGTTAGACTCAAACACATTTGATTTGATGGCAAGCCGTCCATCTTCAATGTGCAACATCAGCTTTTCTGACCCAGCTGTTATCTGCATTGTGAACAATGTTGCTGTGTATCCAGTCCCTGTCCTTGACAATTAGCACAAGACAGTGTCAAATTATCTTGCAACTGTGCTTTTTTTAATGTCACACTGTTTTTTTGAAAATATGCATTTGCCAGAACAATGGACTTCAGTAAAAGTGAATTATGCTGTATAAATGGGTATTAAAAACTGGGGCTCAACATTTATGCTTAAACAGCTATCTTTTACCTATACTAGTTGTATTTGAAATACTTGGCTTCTACAGTCGGCCCTTTGATAAATCGAAAAATTGAGATATATCAGGAAAGATTAAAATACATCATTAATGCGATAGGATAGGTAAAAGCGCAAAGAATCATTGCAGTTTTAAACAATAAAATGGAATTAACATTGCAACAGGCATTTCAAAATAATTATTATAATTAATAAATTAATCAAATTTGATCACATTGGTAATTAATAATAACTTCTTGTAAAATGATTATACAATAAAAGTTGAACATATGATCTAGTAATAAATGGTAAAATTATTATCAAAATTGATGTCAAGTCTTTGACATCTTCTGGATAATACACAAAAGCTTGTTGAAAGGGTTAATTTTCTTACAGAGACAAAAAGAGGTGTATAGCTTGGAATGATGCCATTCGCATCTTTAAACTTTTTTTTGTCACTCAAATGGACTGGGAGTAAAAGTTGGATTGCTGCCAAATTCCCGTTATCAAATTTCTTTGAACGATATGTTCTTTTGACTTTTAATCAAAGATTGTTGGGTTTTTTTTTAAACCAGCTTCCACATTGTTTGAAGTTTTACTTTCCAGGCTAATTTTAAACATTTATTTTAAAATATCAAATACAATAACTTATTAAATATATAACTGAACCAATCTTGTGCTGTATCTTGATTTTCTGTAGATGAATTTGTCGATTCTGTTAAAGGAAACACAGCTAACAAGATATGTTAATTTCTTTAAATTAATAAAGCAACGTTCAGAATGACAGTTTTCTTAAGTTGACAGTTCTTGGCAACTTTTTAGCGATACATTGAGGGTTCTTTAGCTGCTTTGATGGCAGCCGTTCTCTTCTGAGTAAGTTCCCTTTTTCGTTTGGAAATTTTCTGTCCCAAGTAAACATCTTTCTGGGCAATTTGTGCTTTGTGAAAGCTAGCTTTGCGACTGTTAGTACTGAGGTGGTTCAAGACCATCCGTAAATCTTTGTCATGATCATCTTTATTGATAGAGGTTATCAGAACATCATCTTCATATTGGATAATGGTGGAAGGCCGAACAGGCAGTTGCCTGAGATGATTCTGTAAAGCCATGTGGTAAACAGTTGGGCTATTATGATACTGTTGTTGATTAACTGTAAAAGCAAACCATGGTTGTAGTTGCTTAGCCAGTGTTGCTGACCAGAAGCCAAACTGGGTGTGTCTTGTTGGTACGTGTTACATGGTTGACCATGAGGTGGAAATGTATTGTAGTGAACATTGTCTACTTCATTATCATCTCTCGAATCCATCCGTTGTTTTTGATAGCATTTTGCCATCCAGTGTCCTACTCTACCACAGGAAAGACATTGTGGTATTTTCTGACGTGATTTTAATGGAGCAAGGGTACATGTTTGTTCTAGCGCTGGTGGTGAAATTGTAGTTACTGCTGATATTCCTGCAGGTGCTGCAACAGCCGCCGCTGGAGCAGCAGGTAACATGGGCTGGATTTGAGCAATAGGCTGCATTTGAGCAGCTGCAGTGTTAAAAGTTGCCTGATTGTGCAAACCACGATCTATCTGAATGCATCGGTCAACTATGTCTCGGTATGTGCCAACTGTGGCCCAAGCTGGTAAAACCAAATTCAAGGCAGCAGAAACTCCAGGTTTAACACCGGCTATAAAAGCCGTTTTTAATGGACTTAAAGTGCTTGCATCCCATGTGTCATTTTCCTGGTCGAGTGTCATCCCTGAATATTCCATCCAAGTACGTAAAAATCTTTCCTCAAAATCCTGAATATCTTCATTCTTTTTTTGAAAGCAAGCTGTGATCTTAGACCAATTGGTCCTCGGGGGGCGAAATTGTAATAGCCAATTCTTGATTGTTAGCCAACCAGCTTCTAAATTTTGCAAATCGTCTCCAAGGGCAACTTGTACTTCATTTCTAAGGGTTGAACTTATACGAGTACCTAGCATGATAGTCAGAATTTGTACTCCATCAAATGGGTGGAGACTGTAAATGGCTTGTAATCTGTGAATTCCATCCCATGTGATCTTACCACCCTTTTTAGGGTGTGGAAGACCCTTGGACCATTCGTCAATTTTAGAAGGATCAATTTGTTCATGAACCCATTGGTGGTCAAATATGTTTCTAGTGATAGTTTCACCATCTTCTTCTATTTTTTTGCTTCCAACTCTAACCTGTTTGCGTTTTAAAGGGGCTAGTCGAATTGCTTTAGTATTTTGTATTGTAGGAACACTATCTTCGTCTGATTCATCCGACAGAGAAAATGATTTATTTTTAACAATTGATCTCGGCTGTGCAATTGCCGATTGTGCCACTAGGTGGGTGGCTTGGACTGCTTTCTGAGTTTGTTCAATCTTTTGTACAGAAAGCATGTTTGTCAAAGATTTACAATGTTCAGTCACGCTGGTTATATTTCTTTCTAAAACACATCTTTCTTTCACTAACTTGCAATTTTCAAGTTCAATTCGCTCAGTTTTTAATTGCAATTGTCGGTATTTTGACTCCACTTCAAAGACTTGATTTTGGAATTCTGTTATTTGAAAAGATAACTGCTGGAGTTCAGAGGTTTTGTTTTGCAAATCTGTTTTAATTTCATCATGATGCTCAAGTTTGGATTTTGCAACTAGTAAATCTGTTTTAATTTCATCATAATGCTCAAGTTTGGATTTTGCAACTTGCAAACCTGTTTTAATTTCATCAGAATGCTCAAGTTTGGATTTTGCATCTTGCAGTTCTGTTTCAAGTTTGGATTTTGCATCTTGCAATTCTGTTTTAATTTCATCATAATGCTCAAGTTTGGATTTTGCAACTTGCAAATCTATTTTAATTTCATCATAATGCTCAAGTTTGGACTTTGCAGCTTGCAATTCTGTTTTAATTTCATCATAATGCTCAAGTTTGGATTTTGCAACTTGCAAACCTGTTTTAATTTCATCAGAATGCTCAAGTTTGGATTTTGCATCTTGCAAATCTGTTTCAAGTTTGGATTTTGCATCTTGCAATTCTTCAACAACTGTAATTAATTGCCTTTTAGTAGACCTATACTCATCATCACTTCGTTCAGTATTTAATTGCAGCTGTTGGTATTTTGACTCCATTTTAAAAACTTGATTTTGGAATTCTGACTCCACTTTAAAAACTTGATTTTGAAATTCTGCGATTTGAGCATTTAACTGCTGGAGTTCAGAGGTTTTATTTTGCAAATCTGTTCTAATTTCATCATAATGCTCAAGTTTGGATTTTGCATCTTGCAAATCTTCAAGAACTGCACTTAGTTGGTCTTTAGTGGACTGAAGCTGATGATCACTTTTATTTTTAACAATGATCTCTTGCTGACTGTGTATCTGTCCCGTAATTACCAGGGACCATTTTACACGTTCTGCACCGTGTAATCGTGTGCATTTTCCCCATGCTCTCTTGATATTATTGAAGGACCACTGTCCTCTGGGGATATCATACTTTGATTCAATTTTCTTTGAGGTTTCACATAGGTTAAAATGTCTACGAGTGAAAGATCTACAATCCCCCAACATATCTTCAACAGAAACATCTGGTATTCCAGCACCCCCCTTGGATGTAGTGGGGAGTAATTTTCTGTCTGCTAAAGGCTCTGAATCTACACTTTGATTAGGATCAGCCATAACTTTTCTTGATCGCTGACTGACGTTTTTTTATTTTAGTTACTGCAGTGACTCATCTTCCAGTCACGTCTGATAGTCTGACCGACCGACTGGCACTTGATTTATTTAACACAGTCTATAAAAAATGTTCTTTTCAAGGGTCGAAGTACTGATTGATGCGGCTTTAAGACTTTTAATGGGTGAAAAAGATATTTCTTACCCCAGTCTAGCAGTGGGTTCCGGCTGTCTTCTGGGCCTCCTCCGATTATCTCCGAAGCTTCCCGAAGGTTCCCGACCTCCTCCGATTATCTTCGAAGCTTTCCGTCGTCACCTGGGCCTCCGAAGGTCGTCCTCAGTACTCCCCCCCCGA
This sequence comes from Scyliorhinus torazame, assembly GCF_047496885.1. Taxonomy (NCBI): domain Eukaryota; kingdom Metazoa; phylum Chordata; class Chondrichthyes; order Carcharhiniformes; family Scyliorhinidae; genus Scyliorhinus; species Scyliorhinus torazame. The sequence continues at coordinate 221,817,028 of NC_092720.1, forward strand.
CTGCCTGACTACGCCAATTATAGGAAACTATAATTTATAGGATCTTAACCTGTCGAACTACGCCAAGTTTGGGGGAAACTTAGTTGATGAATCAAGTCCTGGCGCAATACGACAAGTTGTAAGATTTGTACTGTTTGTAGACTGTGTTAAGTTGTTTGATTCCTTGTATTATTCGACTGTGTAAAGTTGAAGGAATTTATATCATCTCTGCTATTCGGTTATCAGTAGCACTTTGCGAATACTGGAACTCAGCAGAAATTTGCAGTATAAACTCCTCAGGTGCCAAAAAGAATTGTTTTATTTGTAGTCGCTTGATTACAATTTGAAAGTCATTTAAAAGGCAATTCGTAGACAATTCGAAGCTTTCAGAGAATTACAGACATTATCTTTCTTTGCTTAGGCAGACAGCTCGAAAGTAACTTTTTAAAGGTCAAAGTCTGGCAATGAAACATGAAGAGAGAGAGAAAGCTAATCTTCAGCTAAACTCAAACTCAAAGTCAAAAGTGGACTAACATCACTGACACAGACTGTTAGACTGACAACCCCCAAAAGACATAAACTAAAATGGAGACTAGAATCAAAGGCAAAAACTGACTAAACTAACAGAAAGACAAAACTTAAGCACAACACACCTTCAAAGACAATAAAAACACAGACAACACACGAAAAACTAAACACTAAAACAAAACTTACAAAGACAATACTCACAAAGACAACAAAACCCCAACCTAACCTAACCTAAAATGGCCGGGAGAAACTTTTTAGTTATACACTTTCATATCTGTCTTAAGTCGTCTAATTACACCCCAATATAATCCTAATTGGTTTGGGTTAGACTCAAACACATTTGATTTGATGGCAAGCCGTCCATCTTCAATGTGCAACATCAGCTTTTCTGACCCAGCTGTTATCTGCATTGTGAACAATGGTGCTGTGTATCCAGTCCCTGTCCTTGACAATTAGCACAAGACAGTGTCAAATTATCTTGCAACTGTGCTTTTTTTAATGTCACACTGTTTTTTTGAAAATATGCATTTGCCAGAACAATGGACTTCAGTAAAAGTGAATTATGCTGTATAAATGGGTATTAAAAACTGGGGCTCAACATTTATGCTTAAACAGCTATCTTTTACCTATACTAGTTGTATTTGAAATACTTGGCTTCTACAGCGACCTTTCAGAATTCCTGCGGCTGGAGAAAGTCAGGTTCAATCTGCGGGGGTCGTGAGATGGAAACGGTTCATCGATTTCTTCAAGGAGGATTGAGTGGTCAGCGATGCTGGGGAGGGCTTTCGGGGGAGGGGTAAGGGGGGTTAAAAGGGGGGAAGGCGGGACATGGTGGGGGGTCGGTGTCGGAGTGGCTGGAGGGTTGGGGTTGTTGACTGGGTTGTGATGGTCGTTTGTTGTTCTTCGGTTGTCCTTTTGATATTTTGTATGTTTATACTTTGTTGGAAAGCCTTGAATAAAAATATTTGAAAAAAAGCCAAACGGTATTCACCGCACTCGAACAGCCCCTTACCCAAGGCCTCAAACGGATTGGCAGAGAGAGCAGTTCAGATGTTCAAGTCAGCAATGAAGAAACAATCCCACAGACCAGGACGCCTCAAGTTGGCCAACTTCCTTCTCTTGTATAACACCACCCCCGATGCCAGTCCTGGAGTCACACTGGCGGAGCTACTGATAGGTCGTCACCTCCAGACTTGATTAGATTTTGTTTTGCCCAATTTGTCAGGGAGGGTGGATGCTGGGCCGGCCTCTCGAAACAAGCAGCACCGTTATATAAAAGGAGACGGGTTATTTAAAGTTGGCGGCCTGGTCTTCGTAAGAAACTTTGCTTCAGGTTCACTGTGGTTACCCAGCGGGATTGTGGTAATGTCTGACAGGACCGACGGGTGTGGAAGCAGATAGACCATGTCGCGAGAGAGAGGCCACAACCCCAGTGGCTGAGCAGGTGGAACCAGCAGCATCGCCAGTGACCCCACAATGGAACCAGAACCGAGGGAACTGGGGAGTTCCATAAAGGCCCCGCCAAATACCCCTGGAGGTGCTGGAGGGGGGGGGGGCACCCCCGAAGGAATGGTCGAATCCTCGAGGCGAACACCTGCTGTTGACAACAAAACTGCCTTATTGGTGGAGGAGCCTGTTGGGGGGCTGAGGCGGTCCATTAGGCCTAAGAAGTACCCTGACAGATTAACCCTAAGAAAGACTGCTGTGGACTCCCTCCTTTTTTGTCTTAGCCTTTTCTTGTACATATTTAACTGTACATGGCCCATGTTGTAATGATGTTGCTGAGGGACCTCAGGGGGAGGGATGTGGTAGTACGGCCTCTTTCAGGAACGATCCTCACAATCCACGTGACCAGCTCGGGGTCTATCGTGCGAGAGCGGGCGAACCCCGACCAATGGGGGAAAAGCGCGAGGCCCTGGGAACGGGGGACTGGGCAGTGTGAACCCAGGAGTCGTAGAGTGAAGTCCTATTTCAGAGACCTGTGTGCCTGTGTATAGTTAACCTTCACCTTGTTATCAATAAACCCCTTCTGGTTAAACAAGAAGCCTCCGCAGCCCTGATAAATATAAGTTGTTGATTAGCTTCTATTAAAGTGGTGTTCAGACTGAAGTGAAATTCCTTCACTTTCTGTTCCTGGTTTCTGAAGCAGTGACACAAATAACAGTTCATCTAAAGACCGAGTAATTAAATAATAAACATTGAGAGACACTCAAACCCAAATCTATGAATGTTCCCTGTTCAGGATTCCGGTATCTGTTTCTGTATTTTGTTTCAAACAAGATCTCCTCACCTTAAACTCCTCAGCAGCTTCTTCCACTGGCAGGAACTCGTGGTTTTGATGATTTTTTGAACTCTGACAAACTAGACAGATGGGCTGATTGTCAGTTTTACAAAATAATTTCAGCTTCTCCTTGTGACGGCTGCATTCCTGATGAATTTTATCACCTTTATCACTTTTTACAAATGTGCTCACAATGTTGGAGAGGGTGCGGTTTGGTCTCAGGTCTCTGGATGAATTCTCCTTTCTACAGATGGGACAGGAGGTGGTGTCAGCTTTCTCCCAGTACTGGGTTATACAGGATCGACAGAAGCTGTGATCACAGCCGAGTAAGACAGGATCTTTATACAGATCATGGCAAACAGCACAGGAAAGATCATCTTCCATCTCGAAGGGCTAGTCACCTTGTTCTGTGCTCCAAGTAAAATGGTGATCAGAGTTCAGTGAAAACCTTTCAGTTTCATTTCCTGATTCCAGCAGCAACTTTTTATAAACCACAGCCCAGAAAGGGACGGAGCAAATGAGTAATATAAATAGACTGCAGATAAACAGGTTTGTTCATTGATATTGTTCAGTGAGTCACCACCCTGACAGTCTGATCCTGTAAAAAGGTAGATGTGATTTTACATTATTCGAATACAGAACAAACAGAACAGTGCATCTGGACAGAGTTATTTTTGACTGTTGTCACAGGAAGGAGTGAGTGTTAATTATTGCACAGTCAACAAGACAACAGATTCCTTTCACTATTAAAAAAATGTTCACAGTTTAAAAACAAAGACAATGGGTGTTGGATTGGGAAGTGAAGAGGTCACTTTCTAGGTGTTGTGTGGAGGTCACTTTCTAGGTGTTGCGTAGAGGTCACTTTCTAGGTGTGTGGGGGTCACTTTCTAGGTGTGTGGGGGTCACATTCTAGGTGTTGTGTAGAGGTCACTTTCTAGGTGTGTAGAGGTCACTTTCTAGGTGTTGTGTCGAGGTCACTTTCTAGGTGTGTGGGGGTCACTTTCTAGGTGTGTGGGGGGTCACTTTCTAGGTGTTGTGTAGAGGTCACTTTCTAGGTGTGTAGAGGTCACTTTCTAGGTGATGTGTGGAGGTCACTTTCTTGGTGTGTAGAGGTCACTTTCTAGGTGTTGTGTAGAGGTCACTTTCTAGGTGTGTAGAGGTCACTTTCTAGGTGTGTAGAGGTCACTTTCTAGGTGTGTAGAGGTCACTTTCTAGGTGTTGTGTAGAGGTCACTTTCTAGGTGTGTGGGGTCACTTTCTAGGTGTTGTGTAGAGGTCACTTCCTAGGTGTTGTGTAGAGGTCACTTTCTAGGTGTGTGGGGGTCACTTTCTAGGTGTTGTGTAGAGGTCACTTTCTAGGTGTGTGGGGTCACTTTCTAGGTGTTGTGTAGAGGTCACTTCCTAGGTGTTGTGTAGAGGTCACTTTCTAGGTGTGTAGAGGTCACTTTCTAGGTGTGTAGAGGTCACTTTCTAGGTGTTGTGTAGAGGTCACTTTCTAGGTGTGTGGGGGTCACTTTCTAGGTGTGTAGAGGTCACTTTCTAGGTGTGTGGGGGTCACTTTCTAAGTGTGTAGAGGTCACTTTCTAGGTGTGTAGAGGTCACTTTCTAGGTGTTGTGTAGAGGTCACTTTCTAGGTGTGTAGAGGTCACTTTCTAGGTGTGTGGGGGTCACTTTCTAGGTGTTGCGTAGAGGTCACTTTCTAGGTGTTGTGTAGAGGTCACTTTCTAGGTTTGTAGAGGTCACTTTCTAGGTGTCGTGTAGAGGTCACTTTCTAGGTGTGTAGAGGTCACTTTCTAGGTGTTGTGTAGAGGTCACTTTCTAGGTGTGTGGGGTCACTTTCTAGGTGTTGTGTAGAGGTCACTTCCTAGGTGTTGTGTATAGGTCACTTTCTAGGTGTGTAGAGGTCACTTTCTAGGTGTCGTGTAGAGGTCACTTTCTAGGTGTGTAGAGGTCACTTTCTAGGTGTTGTGTAGAGGTCACTTTCTAGGTGTGTGGGGTCACTTTCTAGGTGTTGTGTAGAGGTCACTTCCTAGGTGTTGTGTAGAGGTCACTTTCTAGGTGTGTAGAGGTCACTTTCTAGGTATGTAGAGGTCACTTTCTAGGTGTTGTGTAGAGGTCACTTTCTAGGTGTGTGGGGGTCACTTTCTAGGTGTGTAGAGGTCACTTTCTAGGTGTGTGGGGGTCACTTTCTAGGTGTTGCGTAGAGGTCACTTTCTAGGTGTTGTATAGAGGTCACTTTCTAGGTTTGTAGAGGTCACTTTCCAGGTGTCGTGTAGAGGTCACTTTCTAGGTGTGTAGAGGTCACTTTCTAGGTGTCGTGTAGAGGTCACTTTCTAGGTGTGCCGAGGTCACTTTCTAGGTGTTGTGTAGAGGTCACTTTCTAGGTGTCGTGTAGAGGTCACTTTCTAGGTATTGTGTAAAGGTCAAAGAACAGAGAACAGAGAACGATACAGCGCAGTACAGGCCCTTCGGCCCACGATGTTGCACCGAAATAAAAGCCATCTAACCTACACTATGCCATTATCATCCATATGTTTATCCAATAAACTTTTAAATGCCCTCAATGTTGGCGAGTTCACTACTGTAGCAGGTAGGGCATTCCGCGGCCTCACTACTCTTTGCGTAAAGAACCTACCTCTGACCTCTGTCCTATATCTATTACCCCTCAGTTTCAAGCTATGTCCCCTCGTGCCAGCCATTTCCATCCGCGGGAGAAGTATCTCACTGTCCACCCTATCTCATCCCCTGATCATTTTGTATGCCTCTATTAAGTCTCCTCTTAACCTTCTTCTCTCCAACGAAAACAACCTCAAGTCCATCAGCCTTTCCTCATAAGATTTTCCCTCCATACCAGGCAACATCCTGGTAAATCTCCTCTGCACCCGCTCCAAAGCCTCCACGTCCTTCCTATAATGCGGTGACCAGAACTGTACGCAATACTCCAAATGCGGCCGTACTAGAGTTCTGTACAGCTGCAACATGACCTCCTGACTCCGGAACTCAATCCCTCTACCAACACTCCATAGGCCTTCTTCACGACCCCATCAACCTGGGTGGCAACTTTCAGGGATCTATGTACATGGACACCTAGATCCCTCTGCTCATCCACACTTCCAAGAACTTTACCATTAGCCAAATATTCCGCATTCCTGTTATTCCTTCCAAAGTGAATCACCTCACACTTCTCTACATTAAACTCCATTTGCCACCTCTCAGCCCAGCTCTGCAGCTTATCTATATGCCTCTGTAACCTGCTACATCCTTCCACACTATCGACAACACCACCGACTTTAGTATCGTCTGCAAATTTACTCACCCACCCTTCTGCGCCTTCCTCTAGGTCATTGATAAAAATGACAAACAGCAACGGCCCCAGAACAGATCCTTGTGGTACTCCACTTGTAACTGAACTCCATTCTGAACATTTCCCATCAACCACCACCCTCTGTCTTCTTTCAGCTAGCCAATTTCTGATCCACATCTCTAAATCACCCTCAATCCCCAGCCTCCGTATTTTCTGCAATAGCCTACCGTGGGGAACCTTATCGAACGCTTTGCTGAAATCCATATACACCACATCAACTGCTCTACCCTCGTCTACCTGTTCAGTCACCACCTCAAAGAACTCGATAAGGTTTGTGAGGCATGACCTACCCTTCACAAAGCCATGCTGACTATCCCTGATCATATTATTCCTATCTAGATGATTATAAATCTTGTCTCTTATAATCCCCTCCAAGACTTTACCCACTACAGACGTGAGGCTCACCGGTCTATAGTTGCCGGGGTTGTCTCTGCTCCCCTTTTTGAACAAAGGGACCACATTTGCTATCCTCCAGTCCTCTGGCACTATTCTTGTAGCCAATGATGACATAAAAATCAAAGCCAAAGGTCCAGCAATCTCTTCCCTGGCCTCCCAGAGAATCCTAGGATAAATCCCATCAGGACCCGGGGACTTATCTATTTTCAGCCTGTCCAGAATTGCCAACACCTTTTCCCTATGTACCTCAATGCCATCTATTCTATCAGCCTGGGTCTCAGCATTCTCCTCCACAACATTATCTTTTTCCTGAGTGAATACTGACGAAAAATATTCATTTAGTATCTAGCCTATCACTTCAGACTCCACACACAACTTTCCATCCCTGTCCTTGACTGGTCCTACTCTTTCCCTAGTCATTCGCTTATTCCTGACATACCTATAGAAAGTTTTTGGGTTTTCCTTGATCCTACCTGCCAAATACTTCTCATGTCCCCTCCTTGCTCGTCTTAGCTCTCTCTTTAGATCCTTCCTCGCTACCTTGTAACTATCCATCGCCCCAACCGAAACTTCACACTTCATCTTCACATAGTCCTCCTTCTTCCTCTTAACAAGAGATTCCACTTCTTTGGTAAACCACGGTTCCCTCGCTTGACGCCTTCCTCCCTGCCTGACCGGTACATACTTATCAAGAACACGCAGTAGCTGATCCTTGAACAAGCTCCACTTACCCAGTGTGCCCAATACTTGCAGCCTACTTCTCCAACCTATCCCCCCCAAGTCATGTCTAATGGCATCATAATTGCCCTTCCCCCAGCTATCACTCTTGCCCTGCGGTGTATACTTATCCCTTTCCATCTTTCTAATGTAAACGTCACCGAATTGTGGTCACTGTCCCCAAAGTGCTCACCTACCTCCAAATCTAACACCTGGCCTGGTTCATTACCCAAAACCAAATCCAATGTGGCCTCTCCTCTTGTTGGCCTGTCAACATATTGTGTCAGGAAACCCTCCTGCACACATTGTACAAAAACGACCCATCTAATGTACTCAAACTATATCTTTTCCAGTCAATATTTGTTGTACCATTCCTCTTGTTATACCATTCCTCTTTCGCCTGCCTGCCTGAAGAACATCCATAACAGACTCAAAACATTAACTCTGTTTTTTCCTCCCTCCACAGATGCTGCCTGACCTGCTGAGTATTTACGGCAGTTTCTGTTTTTAGTCAGAACCATAGAATTCCTCCAGTGCAGAAGGAGGCCATTCAGCCCATCGAGTCTGCATGACTCGCTGAAAGAGCACCCTACCTAGGCCCACTCCCCCGCCATATCCCCGTAACCCCGCCTAACCTGCACACCTGAATTTAGCATGGCCAGTCCACCTGACCTGCACATCTTTGGTCACTAAGGTGCAATTTATCAGGGCCAATCCACCTAACCTGCACATCTTTAGCCGGTGGGAGGAAATCGGAGCACCCGGAAGAAACCAACGCAGACACAGGGAGAATGTGCAAGCTCCACACACACACATTCACCCAAGGTGGGAATTGAACCAGGGTCCCTGGTACAAACCACTGTGCCACCGTGATGTCCTTCTGACACAGTACTGACTGTTGTCAATGTTACATTGTTATTTCCATCACACATTCGCATACCCCATCTGGTCACCTTTAATTTGTCAATCTCTTCAGAAAGGTCCCTTTAAATAGCATCAGCTACAAAAAACCCCGAGGCTATCTGGTCATTATCACATTGCTGTGTCCATAAATTGGTTCCCACATTTTCAGCCATTGCTGCGGTGACAACCTTTCAAACATAATATTGGCTTGTAAAGTGATTTGGAATGTCCTGAGGTCCATTCAAATAATCATCGAATTGAATATCTCGATTGAACCTGCCTCCACCTCACTTCCAGGCCACACATTCCAGGACCTCCTGGCTCTTGTACTCTGTGCTCCTATTAAGAAAGCCCAGAATACTCTGTACTTTATTAACTGCACTCTCCACCTGTCCCGCCACCTTCAATGATCTATACACACCGCCACCCGGTCCCTCTGCTCCTGCACACCTTTTAGAAACGGGCGCGGGTAGAGAAAACCAGTGTCCAACCATTCTCTGACTCTCAGTTATGACTCTAAGTAGCCGGTTGTGCATGTCAGCGGCCATAACCCGAGGTCTCGAGTCTGCAGTCATGCAAAACTAATTGCAGAGTTGATTAGCTTCAGCTGGCGTGGTGTGTGGACGTCGCCCCTCCGAATGTGCCACGAAGGTTGGGAACAGCTGAGGAGGCGGAAGAGTTCTACAAGCTAATAAGTCACTGGCTCAGAAGGCAGAGACCAGTAAGGTGTACGACACACCCAAGGACACAGTTATGGGGCTTAGTAAGGCAATAGGGCAGTCACCCAGCAAGAGTCTGGAGCCTCACACGGTAAAACGCCCACAGTTAGTCACGGTCAAAAATAGGAGATGCAGAAATGGTTGAGGCCCCTACAGCCAATTCTGTTGTAAACAAATTCATGACAAAGTTGACCTAAACTCAGAAGCAATGTCAGCTTCTCAATCCATTCCACTCAATGGAAGAGGTACTTCATTGAGAATAGGAACAGGGAATATACAGACCTTCTATCAGACAGGACTGCTTGGTAATTGGATGCAGGAAATGTGTAGGCCCTGCCCTAAAACTTGCTGAAGTAAGATTTTTAAAATTCATGTATGCTATGTGGGCCTAACCTAATTTATTGTCCATCCCTAATTGCCCCTTGACAAGGTGGTGTTGAGCTGCTGTCTTGAAGCCGCTGCAGTCCCTGAGGTGTAGGTACACCCACCGTGCTGTTAGGGAGGGTGCTCCAGGATTTGGACCCGGCGACACTGAAGGAACGGCCGATATATTTCTCAGTCAGGATGGGGAGTGACTTGGAGGGGAACCTCCAGGTGGGGGTGATCCCAGGTATCTGCTGCTCTTGTCCTTCTAGATGGTGGTGGCCGTGGGTCTGGAAGGTGCTGCCTGAGGAACCTCGGTGAGTTCTTGCAGTGAATCTTGTCGATGGTGCACACGGCTGACACTGTCCATCGGAGGTGGAGGGAGTGAATCATAGAATCATAGAACATACAGTGCAGAAGGAGGCCATTTGGCCCATCAAGTCTGCACCGGCCTTTGGAAAGAGCACCCTGCCAAGCCTACACCTCCACCCCATCCCCATAACCCAGCAACCCACCTAACCGTTTTGGACACTTCGGGCAATTTAGCAAGGCCAATCCACCTAACCTGCACATCTTTGGAATGTGGGAGGAAACCGGAGCACCCGGGGGAAACCCACGCACACACGGGGAGAACGTTCAGACTCCGTTGAGACAGTGACCCAAGCCAGGAATCGAACGTGGGACCCTGGAGCTGTGAAGCAACTGTGTTAACCACTGTGCTACCGTGCTGACCAAATATTTGTGGGTGGGGTGCCAGTCAAGCGGGGCTGCTTTGTCCTGGATGGTGTCGAGCTTCTTGAGTGTTGTTGGAGCTGAGCTCATCCAGGCAAGTGGAGAGTATTCCATCTCACTCCTGACTTGTGCCTTGTAGACGGTGGACAAGCTTTTGGGGGGTCAGGAGATGCATTTAAAAAAAAAAAATTTAGAGTACCCAATTCATTATTTTCCAATTAGGGGGCAATTTAACGTGGCCAATCCACCTACCCTGCACATCTTTGGGTTATGTGGGTGAGACCCATGCGGTCACGGGGAGAATTTGCAAACTCCACATGGACAGTGACCCGGGGCTGGGATCAAACCCGGGTCCTTGGCGCCCTGAGGCAGTAGTGCTAACCACTGCACCACCGTGCGACCCAGGAGGTGCATTACTCACCGCAGGATTCTCAGCCTGTGACCTGCTGTTGTAGTATTTATTTGGCTAGTCTCAGTTTCTGGCCAATGGCGAACCTCCAGGATCTTGATGATGGTGGTTAGGATCTGGTCAGATGGAGGAGAGGAATTATGTGCTTCACTTCTCAGGAGGTGAGAAGCATGGGAATGGTGTCGTAATCCCAGCAAATATAAAGTACAAGAGACCACTTCAAAGTTACCGACAAATCTCGGACAGAGTGATCATGATTAGGATCGAAGGATTGCCTTCAAGCCCTGACAAAAAAATCAGTGAGCAGCAAATTGAGGCATTTTACGGTGATCTCCTGAAGTGTTATGATTTAATTTTAGGGTGGCACAGTGGTTAGCGCTGCTGCCTCACAGCGGCAGGATCCCGGGTTCAATTCCCACCTTGGGTGACTGTGCGGAGTCTGCACGTTCTCCCCGTGTCTGCGTGGGTTTCCCCTGGGTGCTCCGGTTTCCTCCCACAGTCCAAAAGGTGGGGTTATGAGGATAGGGTGGGGGAGTGGGCCTAGGTAGAGTGCATTTTCGGTGCAGACTCGAAGCGATTCTATTTTATTCTATTCCAAATCAACTGATGTGGTAATTACTGAAATCGGTGAAGGATCATCAGGAATATGTCAGTCAATATGGTCTTGGATCAAGAGGAGAGAGACTGATGCAATTTTGTCAAGAACATTATCTGACAGTGACAAACATCTTCTTTGAGCAATCAATGCAGTGAAGTCCAAGTGATCGGTATAGAAATCAAATAGATAATGTGACTGGGAAACAATGTTTTTGCAAGTATAACGAGCATTCAGATGTGTCCCGGCCTGCATATTAATTCAGATCTGTCTCCTTCAGCAGGAATTCAGATGAAACTTAAAATACCAAAAGAGAAAAAGATGTGCGACCATTTAGACCTTGACATGCTGAAGAATGAGGGATTTGTCGTATGAAGAGAGATTGAACAGTTTCGGCCTATTGTTATGAGCGAGGCGTTTTTAGAACCCCAAAATGTATCATGGAGTTCAACCAACCTCCCCCTTTAATGGATTTGTTGCTTTTCCAAGCACACGGCTTGTTCCCTAGGTGTGGGATTACAATTATGGACACGTGGGTTTTTAAACACAAAACACTGTTTATTCCATGAACTCAACTTAACAGCTTAAATAAACATTGGATCTCTTAACACCCCTTACTTCAAAGATAACTCAGAAAATATTGCAACAGTAAATAATTCCTTAAAATGTTCCTTCAAGTCTTCCGGGTGCGGCGATGACCAGCTAGGTTGCACGTTTCGGCAGCTCCCGGTGGAACGGACTTTTGGGCTCTTGATAGGAGCCCCAACGGCAATTTTAACGGCAAAAAACATTGTGCTGTAATCCAGAAGGGAATCCCCTCTGGACACAGATGGAAAAAAGAGAGGAAGGTGGCCGGATTGCGTTGGATCCTCTAGAGCAGCGGCCAGGAAGGCAGGCACAAAGCAAGATGGCGTCGGAAGGAGGCAGTTTAATGTGGGGCCCTGACCAACAAGAGTTCCTGCGGCGTTGCGTGGAAGAACTCAAAAAAGAGATGAAGAAGGAGCTGTTGGCCCCGATATTACAAGCGATTGAGGGGCTAAAGGAGGAGCAAAAGACCCAGGAACAGGAGCTTCGGGACGTGAAGGCAAAGGCTGCTGAGAATGAGGACGACATACAGGGCTTGGTGGTGAAAACGGAGATGCACGAGGCACAACACAAAAGGTGTGTGGAAAGGCTGGAGGTGCTGGAGAATAATGCGAGGAGGAAGAATTTAAGGATTCTTGGTCTTCCCGAAGGTGTAGAAGGGGCGGATGTCAGGGCATATGTGAGCACGATGCTGCACTCGTTAATGGGATCGGAGGCCCCGACGGGTCCGCTGGAGGTGGAGGGAGCATATCGAGTTATGGCGCGAAGACCGAGGGCTGGAGAAATTCCTCGAGCCATAGTGGTGAGATGTCTCCGATATAAGGACAGAGAGATGGTCCTCAGATGGGCAAAGAAAACTCGGAGCAGTAGGTGGGAGAACGCGGTGATCCGCGTATATCAAGATTGGAGTGCGAGAAGGAGGGCAAGCTTTAATCGGGCCAAGGCGGTGCTGCACAAACGGAAGATTAAATTTGGAACGCTGCAACCGGCAAGACTGTGGGTCACACATCAAGGGAAACACCACCACTTCGAAACGGCAGATGAGGCGTGGACATTTATTGTCGAGGAGAAACTGGAGTGAGCGGGGCATAAAAAGAATGTTTGGGACAAAGTGGGGGGGGTGAATATGTGGGATGAAGGGGGGGGGAAAGAGGGAAGAGATGACTTCCCAAGTTGTTAATCCTGCGACCCTGTAACTTTTCGCTCTTCCCCATGTCGTGGGGGAGGGAGGATGAGGAGCTGAGGGCGCTGGCCATTGGGGGCGGGGCCAAAAGGGAAGCGCGGGCTTTGTTCCCGCGCTATGGTAATCACGGCGGGAACAGGGAAGCAGGAAGGAGGGGGCCTTGCACAATGTGAGCCGAGGTCACGGGGGGAAGCCGAGGTCGGCCAGAGTTTGCTGACTTCTGGGAGCAACATGGGGGGTGCAATTACGCTAGTTTGGGATCTAGCGGGGGGGGGGGGTTAACTGGGTTGCTGCTGCTGGGGAGAAGGGGGAGCTGGTATGGGGAGGGGGTGGTCGGGGCGGGGGGGCGCCGCTTGGGGGAGATACGGCTACGTGGGAACTGGGTGAGGAGCTGGATTGGAAAAGGAGATGGCTAGTCGTCAAGGGGGGGGGGGTAAAGAGCCCCCCAACCTGGTTGATCACGTGGAATGCGAGAGGGCTGAATGGGCCGATTAATAGGGCACGGGTACTCGCACACCTAAAGAAACTTAAGGCAGATGTGGTTATGCTTCAGGAGACGCATCTGAAGCTGACAGACCAGGTCAGACTACGCAAAGGATGGGTGGGGCAGGTGTTTCATTCGGGGCTCGACGCAAAAAACAGGGGGGTGGCCATACTAGTGGGGAAGCGGGTAATGTTTGAGGCAAAGACTATAGTGGCGGATAGTGGGGGCAGATACGTGATGGTGAGTGGCAAATTGCAAGGGGAGGGGGTGGTATTAGTGAACGTGTATGCCCCGAACTGGGATGATGCCAACTTTATGAGGCGTATGTTAGGACGAATCCCGGACCTAGAAGTGGGGAAGTTGATAATGGGTGGAGATTTTAATACGGTGCTGGACCCAGGGCTGGACAGATCGAGGTCCAGGACCGGAAGGAGGCCGGCTGCAGCTAGGGTGCTTAAGGACTTTATGGAGCAGATGGGAGGAGTAGATCCCTGGAGATTTAGTAGACCTAGGAGTAAGGAGTTTTCGTTTTTCTCCTATGTCCACAAAGTTTATTCACGGATAGACTTTTTTGTTCTGGGAAGGGCACTGATCCCAAAGGTGACGGGGACGGAGTACACGGCTATAGCCATTTCGGATCATGCTCCACATTGGGTGGACCTGGAGATAGGGGAAGAAAAACAACAGCGTCCACCCTGGAGAATGGACATGGGATTATTGGCAGATGAGGGAGTGTGCTTAAGGGTGAGGGGGTGTATTGAAAGGTACTTGGAACTCAATGATAATGGGGAGGTACAGGTGGGAGTGGTCTGGGAGGCGCTGAAGGCAGTGGTTAGAGGGGAGCTGATATCTATTAGGGCACATAAAGGAAAGCAGGAGGGTAGGGAAAGGGAGCGGTTATTGAAAGAACTTCTGAGGGTGGACAGACAATATGCGGAGGCACCGGAGGAGGGACGGTACAGGGAAAGGCAAAGGCTACATGTAGAATTTGACTTGTTGACTACGGGTAATGCAGAGGCACAATGGAGGAAGGCACAGGGTGTACAGTACGAATACGGGGAGAAGGCGAGCAGGTTGCTGGCCCACCAACTGAGGAAAAGGGGAGCAGCGAGGGAGATAGGGGGGGGTGAGAGATGAGGAGGCAGAGATGGAGCGGGGAGTGGAGAGAGTGAATGGAGTGTTCAAGGCATTTTACGAAAGATTAAATGAAGCTCAGCCCCCGGATGGGAAGGAGAGAATGATGTGCTTTCTGGATCAGCTGGAATTTCCTAAGGTGGAGGAGCAGGAGAGGGTGGGACTGGGAGCACAGGTTGAGACGGAGGAAGTGGTGAAAGGGATTGGGAGTATGCAGGCGGGGAAGGCCCCGGGACCAGACGGATTCCCAGTTGAATTCTATAGGAAATATATGGACTTGCTGGCCCCGCTACTGATGAGAACCTTTAATGAGGCGAGGGAAAGGGGGCAGCTGCCCCCGACTATGTCAGAGGCAACGATATCGCTCCTCCTGAAGAAGGAAAAAGACCCGCTGCAATGCGGGTCCTATAGGCCCATTTCCCTCCTGAATGTGGACGCTAAGATTCTGGCCAAGGTAATGGCAATGAGGATAGAGGATTGTGTCCCGGGGGTGATTCATGAGGACCAAACTGGGTTTGTGAAGGGGAGACAGCTGAATACAAATATACGGAGGCTGCAAGGGGTAATGATGATGCCCCCACCATAGGGGGAAGCGGAGATAGTGGTGGCGATGGATGCCGAGAAAGCATTTGATAGAGTGGAGTGAGATTATTTGTGGGAGGTGCTGAGGAGATTTGGTTTTGGGGAAGGGTATATCAGGTGGGTACAGTTGCTGTCTAGGGCCCCGATGGCGAGTGTGGTCACGAATGGACAGGGGTCTGACTATTTTCGGCTCCATAGAGGGATGAGGCAGGGATGTCCTCTGTCCCCGTTATTGTTTGCTCTGGCGATTGAACCCCTGGCCATAGCATTGAGGGGTTCCAGGAAGTGGAGGGGAGTACTCAGGGGAGAAGAACACCGGGTATCTCTGTATGCGGATGATTTGTTGCTATATGTGGCGGACCCGGCGGAGGGGATGCCAGAGATAATGCGGATACTTGGGGAGTTTGGAGATTTCTCAGGGTATAAACTGAACATGGGGAAAAGTGAGTTGTTTGTGGTGCATCCAGGGGAGCAGAGCAGAGAAATAGAGGATTTACCGTTGAGGAAGGTAACAAGGGACTTCCGGTACTTGGGGATCCAGATAGCCAAGAATTGGGGTACATTACACAGGCTTAATTTAACGCGGTTGGTAGAACAGATGGAGGAGGACTTTAAGAGATGGGACACGGTGTCCCTGTCATTGGCAGGTAGGGCGCAGGCGGTTAAAATGGTGGTCCTCCCGAGATTCCTTTTTGTGTTTCAGTGCCTCCCGGTGGTGATCACAAAGGCTTTTTTCAAAAGAATCGAGAAGAGTATTATGAGTTTTGTGTGGGCTGGGAAGACCCCGAGAGTGAGGAGAGGATTCTTGCAGCGTAGTAGGGACAGGGGGGGGGCTGGCACTACCGAGCCTAAGTGAGTACTACTGGGCCGCCAATATTTCAATGGTGTGTAAGTGGATGGGAGAAGGGGAGGGAGCGGCGTGGAAGAGATTGGAGAGGGCGTCCTGCAGGGAGACTAGCCTACAAGCAATGGTGACGGCACCGTTGCCATTCTCACCAAAGAAATACACCACAAGCCCGGTGGTGGTGGCTACATTGAAAATTTGGGGGCAGTGGAGACGGCATAGGGGAAGGACGGGAGCTTCGGTGCGGTCCCCGATAAGAAACAATCATAGGTTCGTTCCGGGGAGAATGGATGGGGGATTTGGAGCATGGCAAAGAGCTGGGGTAGTACAACTGAGAGATCTGTTTGTAGATGGGACGTGTGCGAGTCTGGGAGCGCTGACGGAAAAATATGGGTTGCCCCAAGGGAATGCATTTCGGTACATGCAATTGAGGGCTTTTGCGAGGCAACAGGTGAGGGAATTCCCGCAGCTCCCGACGCAGGAGGTGCAGGATAGAGTAATCTCAGAGACATGGGTGGGGGATGGTAAGGTGTCGGACATATACAGGGAAATGAGGGACGAGGGGGAGATCATGGTGGATGAGCTGAAAGGGAAGTGGGAAGGGGAGCTGGGGGAGGAGATTGAGGAGGGGCTGTGGGCTGATGCCCTACGTAGGGTAAACTCATTGTCCTCGTGTGCCAGGCTAAGCCTGATACAATTTAAGGTGTTACACAGGGCGCATATGACTGGAGCACGGCTCAGTAAATTTTTTGGGGTAGAGGATAGGTGTGCGAGATGCTCAAGAGGCCCAGCGAATCACACCCACATGTTCTGGTCATGCCCGGCACTACAGGGGTTCTGGGTGGGGTGGCAAAGGTGCTTTCGAAGGTGGTGGGGGTCCGGGTCGAACCAAGCTGGGGGTTGGCTATATTTGGGGTTGCAGAAGAGCCGGGAGTGCAGGAGGCGAGAGAGGCTGACGTGTTGGCCTTTACGTCCCTAGTAGCCCGGCGCAGGATATTGTTAATGTGGAAAGAAGCCAAGCCCCCGGGGGTGGAGACCTGGATAAACAACATGGCAGGGTTTATAAAGTTGGAACGGATTAAGTTCGTGTTAAGGGGTTCGGCTCAGGGGTTCACCAGGCGGTGGCAACCGTTCGTCGATTACCTGACAGAAAGATAGAGGGAATGGCAAAGAAGTAGACAACAGCAGCAACCCAGGGGGGAGGGGGGGGGAGGAATCGGACGGACTCTCAGGGATGTTATTGTATATGTATAGGTATTTGTTATAGGTAATTGTATATTGGACTGTTGGATTGTATTTTTGGAGAGTATTTATTTTGGACAAGGCAGTTGCCATTCAGTTTTGTTTTTGTTCATATATTATTTATTTATTTGTTTAAAGCTGGCCATTGTTATTTATATTGCTTTATTATTGTGTAAAAGAAACACTACGTACTGTTATGTTTGGCCAAAAATCTTGACTAAAATATATATTTTTAAAAAAATGTTCCTTCAAACTTCCAAGAGACTTAACACCTTTAAACAAAATCACATCAGGTTAAAGGTTTTACAACAGTGGCTGGTTTAGCACAATGGCTAAACAGCTGGCTTGTAATGCAGAACAAGGCAACAGCGTGGGTTCAATTCCTGTACCGGCCTCCCCGAAAAGGCGCTGAAATGTGGTGACTAGGGGCTTTTCACAGTAACTTCATTGAAGCCTACTTGTGACAATAAGCTATTATTTATTCTGGGCAGCACGGTAGCATTGTGGATAGCACAATTGCTTCACAGCTCCAGGGTCCCAGGTTCGATTCCGGCTTGGGTCACTGTCTGTGTGGAGTCGGCACATCCTCCCCGTGTGTGCGTGGGTTTCCTCCGGGTGCTCCGGTTTCCTCCCACAGTCCAAAGATGTGCAGGTTAGGTGGATTGGCCATGATAAATTGCCCTTCGTGTCCAAAATTGCCCTTAGTGTTGGGTGGGGTTATGGAGATACGGTGGAGGTGTTGACCTTGAGTAGGGTGCTCTTTCCAAGAGCCGGTGCAGACTCGATGGGCCGAATGGCCTCCTTCTGCACTGTAAATTCTATGATAATCTATGAATTATGAGTTTAAATCACCCAAATGATCCAGATGTCTTTTATGGCAGACATCACAGCAAATCCAGCTCACTGCTAAACCCAGACACACACCCAGCTCTTTTCAAAACTTGCAGCTCTCTGGAAACAGATTCACACACACTGCTTTCTAAACTGAAACTAAAAACCTGCCAAAATGGCTGACCTAAAGCCCAGCTCCACCCACTCTCTGACATCACAGTTTTCTGAAAGGTACATTGCTTAAACATCCATGTCTTAAAGGTACCCTCACCTGACACTATAGTCTCTGGAGTTTAAAAGAATGAGGGAGATCTAATTGAGGTATACAAGATGATAAAAGGTATTATTAAAGTAGATCTGATGTTTCCTCTTGTGAGGCATTCTACAACGAGAGGTGAGATAGCAAATTAAAAACCGATTTAAGGAAAAACTCTTTCTCCCAAAGAGTTGTGAATCTGTGGAATTCGCCATCCCAGAGTGTGGTGGATGCTGGGACATTGAGTAAATTTAAGGAGGAGTTAGACAGATTTTTAATTGGGAATGGGTTGCAGGGTTATGGAGAACGGGCAGGACGGTGGAGTTGAGGCCAGGATGGGATCAGCCATGATCACATTGAGGGTGTTAGGCTCGGGAGGCTAAATTGCCGACTCTCACAACTAGGACGTGTTCTCTGGATGAGATGTTCTGGGTGATTTCGCAATCCAGCCCTTGGTCTGTAACATTGTAGGTAGCAGATGAGGAACATAGCAGCCATGATCGAATGGCGGAGCAGACTCGATGGGCCGAATGGCCTAATTCAATTCTACTCCTATATCTTATGAAGTTATGACATCAGAGGGGCATTCACTCTTAACGCAAGAATGTCTCCGGATCGAGGGATCAGAACGAAAGCATCGGAGGAAAACAGAAAGACGTGGAAGAGAACGTACAGCATTCTACGGAGGAAATAGTCCCAGAAAGGAAAATAAAGAGACAAAGAGGGTTTTTTTTAATTTAGAGCACCCAATTCATTTTTTTCCAATTAAGGTGCAATTTAGCGTGGCCAATCCACCTACACTGTCCATCTTTTGGGTTGTGGGGGCGAAACCCACGCAGACACGTGGAGAATGTGCAAACTCCACACGGACAGTGACCCAGAATCGAACCTGGGACCTCGGCGCCGTGAGGCCGCAGTGCTAACCACTGCACCGCCGTGCTGCCCTAAGAGACAAAGAGTGATGACTTAGCAATGATAGAGGGGAAATTACTCCACTCAAAGGGCTGTGAATCTTGGAATTTGGGTCACGGCTACTCCATTGCTGAATATCTTTGAGGCTGAGATAGAGAGATTTTCATGAATTAGACTTTCGAAAGAGAGAGAGAGAGAGGTTGGAACCACGCTGAAGAGCGAAGTGCTGAGCAGATACCAAAGTCTACAGTCTGTCGGCTAACCAATTTCCACGCCGAGACTCCGAGGTCGAAGGAGACATCTCAGAACAGAGATGCCAAGCCAGGATGGGGAATGACTTGGAGGGGAACCTCTCGGTGGTGGTGATCCCAGGTGCCTGCTGCTCTCGTCCTGATCTGTCTAGCTCAGTTGTACATAGCGTAGAGGGTTAACCAACTGGTTGCACGGTTGAATCATGTCCTGGCTCAGCTCTGTATAATTCTGATGTGTGATCGTCCATTGTCGTTAAAATAAAACCTCATCTGGTTCACTAATGTCCTTTCGGGGACTTTAGCGGAAGGAAATCTGCCATCCTTACCCGGTCTGGCCTACATGTGATTCCAGACCCTCAGCAATGTGGTCGACTCTTAACTACCCCCTGAAATGGCCAAACGAGGCACTCAGTTCAAGGGCAATTACGGATGGGCAATAAATGCTGACCCAGCGTGTAGGAAAGGAGTCACATATTGGGGTGCAGGGGTTTCTGGGAATGTGGGCAGAGATAGCATGGACGAGCTGTTCAGTGAGTGTTGAAAAACATCTCTTATTAGTATCTGATTGCCAGTTATCATGGAATCCCTCCAGTGGAGAAGGAGGTCATTCGGCCCATCGAGCTTGCCCCGACCCTCCGAAAGAGCACCCTACACAGGCCCACTCCCCACCCTATCCCTGTAACCCCAATCAACCTGCACATCTTTGGATACTGAGGGTCATTTCAGCATGGCCAATCCACCTAACCTAACATCTTTGGGAGGAAGCCGGAGCACCCGGAGGAAACCCAGGCAGACACGGGGAGGATGTGCAAACTCTGCACAGAGACAGTCACCCGAGGCCAGAATTGAATCCGGGTCCCTGGCGCTGTGAGACAGCAGTGCTAATCGCTGTGCCACCGTTGCCGTCCATTTGCCACAACAATTGCACGGGCAGAACGCTACACTTCGCTCCCGTATCGATCGTCAGTTTGAGTTTGGGTGACAATCTCGCCCTTCTCTGGAATGGTGTCGACACTCTCACAGGAGAGTGTTTCTGGAGGCTCTGCGCCTTGGTCATTCTGATTACACTCCAATTCAGGGACGGTGGTGTGGTTGGCAGCATGGGCAGGCTGCTGTGGCCCTGGATCTGAGCATTTCGTGAGATGGTTCCATCTGCCACACTTGTTGCAGCTTTTACCGAATGTCAGACATGACGTTCTGAATGCTAGTTCTGTGAGCAACGGGCACTGCCGTTGGAAAAGGGCACGCCCCGTACCGTGAAAACCTCGGATTCCCATCTGAACACTTAGTTGCTTCTCTCTGACTGCTCATTCAGCAGACAGATTGCAGAATCCCAAGGTTAAACCTGCCTCGCGTTTGTGCGCAACATCACAATGGATCCCACGGACAATGTGATCCCTCACCAACTCATCGGTAAATGTGAGAATCATAGAATTTACAGTGCTGAAGGAGGCCATTCGGCCCATCAGGGCTGCACCGGCCCTTTGGAAAGAGCACCCTACTTAAATCCACAACTCCACCCTATCCCCGTAACCCAGTAACCCCACCTAACCATTTTGGACACTAAGGGGCAATTTATCACGGCTGATCCATCTAAACTGCACCTCTTTGGACTGTGGGAGGAAGCCGGAGCGCCCGGAGGAAACCCACGCACACACAGGGAGGACGTGGAGACTCCGCACAGACAGTGACCCAAGCCTGGAATCGAATCTGGGACCATGGAGCTGTGAAGCAGCAGTGCTAACCACTGTGCTACCGCGCCGCCCAACGTGCACTCCTTTGCTAGGATTTTTAAAGCTGCAGCGTATGTCCGTATGTCAAATACAAGTGGATCGATTCAGCAAAATTCCTGTGTCATTCTGCGAACTCTTGCCACCATGTAGATATACTACTTCAATACAGGGCCGCACGGTGGCTAGGAAACTCTGATGAAGGTGCTGCATTCCGAAGGCTAGTGATTCGAAACAAACCTGTTGGACTGCAACCTGGTGTCAGGCCTCTTACTGTGCCCACCCCAGCCCAACGCCGGCATCCCCACATCAAGCCTTGAGTGACTGTGTTTAGTTTGCACGTTCTCCCCTTGTCTGCGGGTTTCCTCCCGCAGTCCAAAGATGTGCAGGTTAGGTGGATTGCAGGGCGGCACGGTGGTTAGCACCCGGGTTCTGAGGACCAGGGTTCAATCCCGGCACCCTGTCCGTGGGGAGTTTGCACGTTCTCCCCGTATCTGCCTGAGTCTCACCCCCACAAACCAAAGATGTGCAGGGTAAGTGGTTTGGCCGCGCTAAATTGCCCCTTAATTGGAAAAATAATGAATTGGGTACTTTAAATTTATTTAAAAAAAGGTTGGGTGGATTGGCTTTGATAAATTGTCCCTTCGTGTCCAAAGGTTAGGTGGGGCTATGGGGATAGGGGCCTAGGAAGGATGCTCTGTCAGAGGGTCAGTGCAGATTCGATGGGCAGAATGACCTCCTTCTGCGCTGTAACGATTCTGTGGAAATTGACCAATGTGCTGCACCAGATCCCAGTACTCAGGTGGACCTCATTGATTTGATTTATTGACACATGTACCGAAGTACAATGAAAAGTATTTTTCTGCGGTCGAGGGAACGTACACAGAACGTACACAGTAGACAAAAAGAATAATCGACAGAGAACATTGACTAATGGTACATCGACAAACAGTGATTGGTTACAGTGCGGAACAAGGGGCCAAACAAAGCAAATACATGAGCAAGAGCAGCATAAGGTGTCGTGAATAGTGTTCGTACAGGGAACAGATCAGTCCGAGGGGGAGTGGTTGAGGAGTCTAGTAGCTGTGGGGAAGAAGCTGTTCCTATGTCTGGATGTGCGGGTCTTCAGACTTCTGTACCTTCTGCCTGATGGAAGGGTCTGGAAGAAGGCAATGCCTGGGTGGGAGGGGCCTCTGATAATGCTGCCTGCCTTCCTGAGGCAGCGGGAGGTGTAGACAGAATCAATGTGAGGGGGGCAAGCTTGTGTGATGTGTTGGGCTGAGTTCACCACACTCTGCAGTTTCTTGCGATGTTGGACTGAGCAGTTGCCATCCCAGGCTGTAATGCAGCCAGATAGGATGCTCTCTATGGCACATCTGTGGAAGTTTGTGAGGGTCGATGCAGACATGCCGAATTTCTTTAGCTTCCATAGGAAATAGAGACATTGTTGGGCTTTCTTGACTGTTGCATCAACGTGAGTGGACCAGGACAGACTGTTGGTGATGGCGGTACAGAAGGTGTAGTCACCCTCCGCTGCTCACACGGCAGTTTTCAGTTTCATTCCGTTGACCAAAACCTGAAGCCACTTTTGGGCCTCTGGGACAGTATCACACTGGGGTTAATCCACCTTGGCCCAGATTTACACATCCTGCAGCATGAGGCCCAGAAGCGATGGAATATAAAGACCTCTTCATCTGCGACACCATTGGGAATCTACCCGTAATATATCACATAAGACTGGCTGATTTGATCCCACCCATGGCCTGTGCGCCATGAAGAATTCCTCCAATGATAAAGCAGCAAGTAATCGGGGAGCTGGATTCCATGTCAACACTGGGTGTCAAAAACTCCAATAGCTGTGATCACAGAATGGGTTTCGGCAATGGAGGCTGGTGCAAAAGGAAGATGGCACTGTTAGGATCTGTATTGATCCAGTCCACCTGAATACAGCTCAAATCTCATCTTCCCATGAAGACAATGGAACAGGTTATCACTGACATGCCCTATGCCAAGGTTTTCAGTATCTCCAATGCAAAGTGCAGCTTCTGGCAAATCCCAGTGGGTGAAGGATCCTCAACTCACAACGTGTCTCCAGTAAGCAGATACCGTTTCCTCCATGTGCCTTATGGGATCTCCACTAGCAGCGAGGTTTTCCAATGGCGCGCTGAGCATCTCCATGCAGGCTAACCCTGATAAATCATCGTCGATGATCTCCTGGCCTGAACGTGATGGCGTCTTTAGTCTAGTTTTCGATAGAATCACGATCATACAATTAAAGGTCATGAGTGCTGTCCTTCTGAAGCGGCGATGAAAGGGAAAGAGGGTTACGCCAAAATGCTCGCACACTTTGTCCTCCAGAACCTGACCAAAGGGTCAGCATCCGGACTGCACGTGGCCACGACAAATTGGTGGTGGGACACGGCCATGTCCCATGGCCAACGGCCAAGTGGTTTCCTTGGGCGTTGCCCAGTATATACGAATCCGGCGTCACCTACTCCAGGTATCTGAACCACAACCGTCATACTCCAGCTATCCAGCCTGTAATCCAGGCCATCCATACCAATGGAAACAGAGGCCCCATCCGGAGGCCAATGCAGCAAGGCCCTGCAGCCTTCGGGTACACAAGGACACCTTATTCCATTCACACTGAAGAATCAAACGTGTGGACATCTCGAGCACCGCCAACTGGTACAATCACATGCTCAGAGTGCCTGAACCATCCAAATCCACAGTTCAAAAACTATGTGAGGAGCTAGTCCACAAATGGACACTTTTTAAAAGGAGGGGAAAAGGAGACGTGATAGGCAATGCACCAGCTGCAGTAGCACAGTCAGTATTTTGCACCTTGTAAACAGTTAGGCATTGTTAGCCCTGTTTTTTCAAAATAAATTTAGAGTGCCCAATTCATTTTTTCCAATTAAGGGGCAATTTAATGTGGCCAATCCACCTACCCTGCACATCTTTGAGTTGTGGGGGTGAAACCCACACAAACACGGGGAGAATGTGCAAACTCCACACGGACAGTGACCCAGAGCCAGGATCGAACCTGGGACCTCGGCGCCGTGACGCAGCAATGCTAACCACTGCGCCACCGTGCTGCTCTTGTTAGCCCTGTTTAAAGTGTTGTTTGTTGTAGTTTCTACTTTGCGACTGTTTTCCGACATTGTTACACCTCAGTGTTACTTATCCCATTTTAAACGGGGAAGATGTAGACTGGGTGGTCACGTGGATTTTGGGGTGTCGTGGGTACAATTGGGGGCGCAATTCGTGAGTTCTCCCGGAGTGCAGGCATAGACACAGCATGTAGGCGCAGTGGTTAGCACTGCTGCTTCATGGTTTGGGGCAGCACGGTAGCATTGTGGATAGCACAATTGCTTCACAGCTCCAGGGTCCCAGGTTCGATTCCGGCTTGGGTCACTGTCTGTGTGGAGTCTGCACATCCTTCCCGTGTGTGCGTGGGTTTCCTCCGGGTGCTCCGGTTTCCTCCCACAGTCCAAAGATGTGCGGGTTAGGTGGATTGGCCATGCTAAATTGCCCCTTAGTGTCCAAAAGTGCCCTTAGTGTTGGGTGGGGTTACTGGGTTATGGGGATAGGGTGGAGGTGTTAACCTTGGGTAGGGTGCTCTTTCCAGGAGCTGGTGCAGACTCGATGGGCTGAATGGCCTCTTTCTGCACTGTAAATTCTATGATCTATGTAAGAGCTGAAAACGGGCAAAATACTGCGGGTGCTGGAATCCAAAATGATCAGAGAATGTTGGAAAAACTCGACAGGTCTGGCAGCATCCGCAGGGAAAGAATGAGTGTTTGGATCTTCTCCAGATCCGAGAGGTCAAATCTGTTTGATATTGTAGCTGGAAGAGATTGCAACACAAGTTCAGCAAATCATTAGAACAAGAGATCACTGACCAGGTGCGGAGAGTAGGGGAAAGAGTGCTTTTGCATTGAGACAAAAATATATGTGAGAAGGGGTTAAGGAGGAGGAGAAAGGGACGGCACGGCGGGCGCAGTGGTTAGCACTGCTGCCTCACGGCACTGTGGTCCTGGGTTCGAAACCCACGTAAACACGGGGAGAATGTGCAAACTCCACACGGAGAGTGACCCAGAGCCGGGATCGAACCTGGGACCTCGGCACCGTGAGGCAGCAGTGCTAACCACTGCGCCACCGTGCTACCCGGCATGCGATTTATGTGAAACAAAATCTTTCCGGTGTAATTTTGAAGTTGTTTTGATTTTATTTAACTTAGTTGATGGAACTTCAGAAACAGTATTTCATTTGGCCGCACTGCATTGTGGGAGGTACTCATGTCATAACAAGGGTCACATCGAATGCAAATCTTTCTTCTTAATTACACTGGATTTGAAAAAGAGCACATTTTAATTACATTAATCAAATGTGGGAAGAGGTTTTTGGAAATATATAACAAAATTGTTAATTATTAAAAAAAAATATTTTATTGCGGTATTTGAAAATTTTTATAACAATAACATAAACAATGACATCAACATGGTAAAATAAACATTACCCCCCATCCCAATCTTCACGTACCCCAACCATACAACAACAATCCGCCCGCCCCCCCGGAGTACTGCATCTGCTGACATTTTAATTTTCCCGAGAAAGTCGACGAACGGCTGCCCCCTCCGCATGAACCCCACCGTTGACCCTCTTAAGGCGAACTTTATTTTCTCGAGACTGAGAAAGCCAGCCATGTCGCTAACCCAGGTCTCTACACTCGGGGGCTTCGAGTCCCTCCACATTAACAAGATCCGTCTCCGGGCTACCAGGGAGGCAAAGGCCAAGACGTCAGCCTCTTTCGCCCCCTGCACTCCCGGATCTTCCGACACTCCAAAGATCGCTACCTCCGGACTCGGCACCACCCGTGTTTTTAGCACCGTGGACATTGGGCAGTACAGTAGCACAGTGGTTAGCACTGTGGCTTCACAACTCCAGGGTCCCAGGTCCGATTCCCCGCTGGGTCACTGTCTGTGCGGAGTCTGCACGTTCTCCCCGTGTGTGCGTGGGTTTCCTCCGGGTGCTCCGGTTTCCTCCCACAGTCCAAAGACGTGCAGGTGAGGTGGATTGGCCATGATCCATTGCCCTTAGTGTCCAAAAAGGTTAGGAGGGGTTATTGAGTTACGGGGATAGGGTGAAAGTGAGGGCTTAAGTGGGTCGGTGCAGACTCGATGGGCCGAATGGCCTCTTTCTGTACTGTATGGTCTGTGTTCTGTTCTGTGACATTGCCTTAGCAAAACCCTGCCAAAACCCTCTAAGCTTCGGGCATGCCCAAAACATGTGGACATGATTTGCTGGGCTTCCCGTGCACCTCGCACACCTATCCTCAACCCCGAAAAACTTACTCGCCCTAGCCGCTATCATGTGTGCCCGGTGGACTACCTTAAATTGTATCAGGCTAAGCCTGGCACATGATGAGGATGTATTAACCCTGCTTAGGGCATCCGCCCATAGACCCGTTTCTATCTCTCCTCCTAGCTCGTCCTCCCACTTGCCCTTAAGCTCCTCCACCGGAGTTTCCTCCGCCTCCGAAAGCTCCTGGTAAATATCCGATACCTTCCCCTCTCCCACCCAGGTACTGGAGACTACTCTATCCTGTATCCCCCGTGGCGGCAGCAGCGGAAAGGCCGGCACCTGTTTTCTCAGGAAGTCTCGCACCTGCAAATACCTAAAACCATTCCCTGCTGGCAATTTAAATTTATCCTCCAAGGCTTTCAAGCTGGGGAAGCTCCCGTCTCTAAATAGATCCCCCATCCTTCTAATTCCTGCCCTCTGCCAACTCCGGAACCCGCCATCCAGCCAACCCGGTACAAACCTATGGTTATTATAAATCGGGGTCCAAATCGATGCTCCCGCCACTCTCTTATATCTCCTCCATTGCCCCCAGATTCTCAGAGCTGCCACCACCACCGGACTTGTGGAGAATCGGGCCGGCGAGAACGGCAGAGGTGCCGTTATCAGTGCTCCCAGACTGGTGTCTTTACATGACGCCGCCTCCATCCGCTCCCATGCCTCCCCCTCCCCCACTTTCCACTTCCTAATCATGGCTATATTAGCCGCCCAGTGGTAATTACAAAAGTTCGGCAGTGCCAACCCACCCTCCCCCCGACTGCGCTCCAGCAACACTTTCTTCACTCGCGGGGTTTTACCCGCCCACACAAAGCCCACAATAATCTTATTCACCCGCTTGAAAAAGTCCTTAGGGATGAAGATGGGGAGGCACTGAAAGACATACAGAAATCTGGGGAGGACCGTCATTTTCATGGTCTGTATCCTCCCCGCCAGTGATAGTGGGAGCATGTCCCATCTGTAGAAGCCAGGTATTTCGAATACAACTAGTATAGGTAAAAGATAGCTGTTTAAGCATAAATGTTGAGCCCCAGTTTTAATACCCATTTGTACAGCATAATTCACTTATACCGAAGTCCGTTGTTCTGGCAAATGCATATTTTCAAAGACAGTGTGACATTTAAAAAAAAGCACAGTTGCAAGATAATTTGACACTGTCTTGTGCTAATTGTCAAGGTCAAGGGATTGAATACACAGCAACATGAAGGCACCATTGTTCACAATGCAGATAACAGCTCGGTCAGAAAAGCTGATGTTGCACATTG
Source organism: Scyliorhinus torazame (assembly GCF_047496885.1). Classification (NCBI taxonomy): domain Eukaryota; kingdom Metazoa; phylum Chordata; class Chondrichthyes; order Carcharhiniformes; family Scyliorhinidae; genus Scyliorhinus; species Scyliorhinus torazame. The sequence goes on from NC_092720.1 coordinate 221,844,673, forward strand.
AAGATGGACGGCTTGCCATCAAATCAAATGTGTTTGAGTCTAACCCAAACCAATTAGGATTATATTGGGGTGTAATTAGATGACTTAAGACAGATATGAAAGTGTATAACTGAAAAGTTTCTCCCGGCCATTTTAGGTTAGGTTTGGTTTTAGTGTTTAGTTTAGTCAGTTTTGTCCTTTATAGTCTCCATTTTAGAGATGTCTTTTGGGGGTTCTGTCAGCCTAACAGTCTGTGTCAGTGATGTTAGTCCACTTTTGACTTTGAGTTTGAGTTTAGCTGAAGATTAGCTTTCTCTCTCTTTTCATGTTTCATTGCCAGACTTTGACCTTTAAAAAGTTACTTTCGAGCTGTCTGCCTAAGCAAAGAAAGATAATGTCTGTAATTCTCTGAAAGCTTCGAATTGTCTACGAATTGCCTTTTAAATGACTTTCAAATTGTAATCAAGCGACTACAAATAAAACAATTCTTTTTGGCACCTGAGGAGTTTATACTGCAAATTTCTGCTGAGTTCCAGTATTCGCAAAGTGCTACTGATAACCGAATAGCAGAGATGATATAAATTCCTTCAACTATACACAGTCGAATAATACAAGGAATCGAACAACTTAACACAGTCTACAAATATTACAAATCTTACAACTTGTCGTATTGCGCCAGGACTTGATTCATCAACTAAACTTCCCCCAAACTTGGCGTAGGTCGACAGGTTAAGATTCCCTTAAATTAAAGATTACTTTAATTGGCGAGCCAGCCAGGAGTCGAACCTAGAATCTTCTGATTAAAGATTCCTTCATTTTGGCGTAGTCAGGCAGTCGGGGGGGAGTACTGAGGACGACCTTCGGAGGCCCAGGTGACGACGGAAAGCTTCGAAGATAATCGGAGGAGGTCAGGAACCTTCGGGAAGCTTCGGAGATAATCGGAGGAGGCCCAGAAGACAGCCGGAACCCACGGCTAGACTGGGGTAAGAAATATCTTTTTCACCCATTAAAAGTCTTAAAGCCGCATCAATCAGTACTTCGACCCTTGAAAAGAACATTTTTTATAGACTGTTAAATAAATCAAGTGCCAGTCGGTCAGACTATCAGGCGTGACTGGAAGATTAGTCACTGCAGTAACTAAAATAAAATGGCAGTCAGCGATCAAGAAAAGTTATGGCTGATCCAATTCAAAGTGTAGATTCAGAGCCTTTAGCAGACAGAAAATTACTCCCCACTACATCCAAGGGGGGTGCTGGAATACCAGATGTTTCTGTTGAAGATATGTTGGGGGATTGTAGATCTTTCACTCGTAGACATTTTAACCTATGTGAAACCTCAAAAAAAATTGAATCAAAGTATGATATCCCCAGAGGACAGTGGTCCTTCAATAATATCAAGAGAGCATGGGGAAAATGCACACGATTACACGGTGCAGAACGTGTAAAATGGTCCCTGGTAATTACTGGACAGATACACAGTCAGCAAGAGATTATTGTTAAAAATAAAAGTGATCATCAGCTTCAGTCCACTAAAGACCAACTAAGTGCAGTTCTTGAAGATTTGCAAGATGCAAAATCCAAACTTGAGCATTATGATGAAATTAGAACAGATTTGCAAAATAAAACCTCTGAACTCCAGCAGTTAAATGCTCAAATCGCAGAATTTCAAAATCAAGTTTTTAAAGTGGAGTCAGAATTCCAAAATCAAGTTTTTAAAATGGAGTCAAAATACCAACAGCTGCAATTAAATACTGAACGAAGTGATGATGAGTATAGATCTACTAAAAGGCAACTAATTGCAGTTGTTGAAGAATTGCAAGATGCAAAATCCAAACTTGAAACAGATTTGCAAGATGCAAAATCCAAACTTGAGCATTCTGATGAAATTAAAACAGATTTGCAAGTTGCAAAATCCAAACTTGAGCATTCTGATGAAATTAAAACAGATTTGCAAGTTGCAAAATCCAAACTTGAGCATTATGATGAAATTAAAACAGATCTGCAAGTTGCAAAATCCAAACTTGAGCATTATGATGAAATTAAAACAGATTTGCAAGATGCAAAATCCAAACTTGAAACAGAATTGCAAGATGCAAAATCCAAACTTGAGCATTATGATGAAATTAAAACAGAATTGCAAGATGCAAAATCCAAACTTGAAACAGATTTGCAAGATGCAAAATCCAAACTTGAGCATTCTAATGAAATTAAAACAGGTTTGCAAGTTGCAAAATCCAAACTTGAGCATTATGATGAAATTAAAACAGAATTGCAAGATGCAAAGTCCAAACTTGAGCATTATGATGAAATTAAAATAGATTTGCAAGTTGCAAAATCCAAACTTGAGCATTATGATGAAATTAAAACAGATTTGCAAGTTGTAAAATCCAAACTTGAGCATTATGATGAAATTAGAACAGATTTGCAAAACAAAACCTCTGAACTCCAGCAATTTCAAATCCAAGTTTTTAAAGTGGAGTCAAAATACCAACAGTTGCAATTAACTACTGAGCGAAGCGATGATGAGTATAGGTCCACTAAAAAGCAACTAATTGCAGTTGTTGAAGAATTGCAAGATGCAAAATCCAAACTTGAGCATTCTGATTAAATTAAAACAGATTTACGAAACAAAACCTCTGAACTCCAGCAGTTATCTTTTCAAATAACAGAATTCCAAAATCAAGTCTTTGAAGTGGAGTCAAAATACCGACAATTGCAATTAAAAACTGAGCGAATTGAACTTGAAAATTGCAAGTTAGTGAAAGAAAGATGTGTTTTAGAAAGAAATATAACCAGCGTGACTGAACATTGCAATTCTTTGACAAACATGCTTTCTGTACAAAAGATTGAACAAACTCAGAAAGCAGTCCAAGCCACTCACCTAGTGGCACAATCGGCAATTGCACAGCCAAGATCAATTGTTAAACATAAATCATTTTCTCTGTCGGATGAATCAGACGAAGATAGTGTTCCTACAATACAAAATACTAAAGCAATTCGACTAGCCCCTTTAAAACACAAACGGGTTAGAGTTGGAAGCAAAAAAATAGAGGAAGATGGTGAAACTATCACTAGAAACATATTTGACCACCAATGGGTTCATGAACAAATTGATCCTTCTAAAATTGACGAATGGTCCAAGGGTCTTCCACACCCTAAAAAGGGTGGTAAGACCACATGGGATGAAATTCACAGATTACAAGCCATTTACAGTCTCCACCCATTTGATGGAGTACAAATTCTGATTATCATGCTAGGTACTCGTATAAGTTCAACCCTTAGAAATGAAGTAGAAGTTACCCTTGGAGACGATTTGCAAAATTTAGAAGCTGGTTGGCTAACAATCAAGAATTGGCTGTTACAATTTCGCCCCCCGAGGACCAATTGGTCTAAGATCACAGCTTGCTTTCAAAAAAACGATGAAGATATTCAGGATTTTGAGGAAAGATTTTTACATACTTGGATGGAATATTCAGGGATGACACTCGACCAGGAAAATGACACATGGGATGCAAGCACTTTAAGTCCATTAAAAACGGCTTTTATAGCCTGTGTTAAACCTGGAGTTTCTGCTGCCTTGAATTTGGTTTTACCAGCTTGGGCCACAGCTGGCACATACCGAGACATAGTTGACCGATGCATTCAGATAGATCGTGGTTTGCACAATCAGGCAACTTTTAACACTGCAGCTGCTCAAATGCAGCCTATTGCTCAAATCCAGCCCACGTTACCTGCTGCTCCAGCCGCGGCTGTTGCAGCACCTGCAGGAATATCAGCAGTAACTACAATTTCACCACCAGCGCTAGAACAAACATGTACCCTTGCTCCATTAAAATCACGTAAGAAAATACCACAATGTCTTTCCTGTGGTAGAGTAGGACACTGGATGGCAAAATGCTATCAAAAACAACGGATGGATTCGAGAGATGATAATGAAGTAGACAATGTTCACTACAATACATTTCCACCTCGTGGTCAACCATGTAACACGTACCAACAAGACACACCCAGTTTGGCTTCTGGTCAGCAACACTGGCTAAGCAACTACAACCATGGTTTGCTTTTACAGTTAATCAACAACAGTATCATAATAGCCCAACTGTTTACCACATGGCTTTACAGAATCATCTCAGGCAACTGCCTGTTCGGCCTTCCACCATTATCCAATATGAAGATGATGTTCTGATAACCTCTATCAATAAAGATGATCATGACAAAGATTTACGGATGGTCTTGAACCACCTCAGTACTAACAGTCACAAAGCTAGCTTTCACAAAGCACAAATTGCCCAGAAAGATGTTTACTTGGGACAGAAAATTTCCAAACGAAAAAGGGAACTTACTCAGAAGAGAACGGCTGCCATCAAAGCAGCTAAAGAACCCTCAATGTATCGCTAAAAAGTTGCCAAGAACTGTCAACTTAAGAAAACTGTCATTATTCTGAATGTTGCTTTATTAATTTAAAGAAATTAACATATCTTGTTAGCTGTGTTTCCTTTAACAGAATCGACAAATTCATCTACAGAAAATCAAGATACCGCACAAGATTGGTTCAGTTATATATTTAATAAGTTATTGTATTTGATATTTTAAAATAAATGTTTGGAATTAGCCTGGAAATTAAAACTTCAAACAATGTGGAAGCTGGTTTTTAAAAAAAAAACAACAATCTTTGATTAAAAGCCAAAAGAACATATCGTTCAAAGAAATTTGATAACGGGAATTTGGCAGCAATCCAACTTTTACTCCCAGTCCATTTGAGTGACAAAAAAAAAAGTTTCAAGATGCGAATGGCATCATTCCAAGCTATACGCCTCTTTTTGTCTCTGCAAGAAAATTAACCCTTTCAACAAGCTTTTGTGTATTATCCAGAAGATGTCAAAGACTTGACATCAATTTTGATAATAATTTTACCATTTATTACTAGATCATATGTTCAACTTTTATTGTATAATCATTTTACAAGAAGTTATTATTAATTACCAATGTGATCAAATTTGATTAATTTATTAATTATAATAATTATTTTGAAATGCCTGTTGCAATGTTAATTCCATTTTATTGTTTAAAACTGCAATGATTCTTTGCGCTTTTACCTATCCTATCGCATTAATGATGTATTTTAATCTTTTCTGATATATCTCAATTTTTCGATTTATCAAAGGGCCGACTGTAGAAGCCAAGTATTTCAAATACAACTCGTATAGGTAAAAGATAGCTGTTTAAGCATAAATGTTGAGCCCCAGTTTTTAATACCCATTTATACAGCATAATTCACTTTTACTGAAGTCCGTTGTTCTGGCAAATGCATATTTTCAAAGACAGTGTGACATTAAAACAGCAAGATAATTTGACACTGCTTGTGCTAATTGTCAAGGACAGGGACTGAATACACAGCAACATTGTTCACAATGCAGATAACAGCTGGGCCAGAAAAGCTGATGTTGCACATTGAAGATGGACGGCTTGCCATCAAATCAAATGTGTTTGAGTCTAACCCAAACCAATTAGGATTATATTGGGGTGTAATTAGACGACTTAAGACAGATATGAAAGTGTATAACTAAAAAGTTTCTCCCGGCCATTTTAGGTTAGGTTGGGTTTTGTTGTCTTTGTGAGTATTGTCTTTGTAGGTTAGGTTTAGTTTTTAGTGTGTTGTCTGTGGTGTATTGTCTTTGGGGGTGTGTTGTGCTGTGTTGTCTTTCTGTTAGTTTAGTCAGTTTTTGCCTTTGATTCTAGTCTCCATTTTAGTTTATGTCTTTTGGGGGTTGTCAGTTTAACAGTCTGTGTCAGTGATGTTAGTCCACTTTTGACTTTGAGTTTGAGTTTAGCTGAAGATTAGCTTTCTCTCTCTCTTCATGTTTCATTGCCAGACTTTGACCTTTAAAAAGTTACTTTTGAGCTGTCTGCCTAAGCAAAGAAAGATAATGTCTGTAATTCTCTGAAAGCTTCGAATTGTCTACGAATTGCCTTTTAAATGACTTTCAAATTGTAATCAAGCGACTACAAATAAAACAATTCTTTTTGGCACCTGAGGAGTTTATACTGCAAATTTCTGCTGAGTTCCAGTATTCGCAAAGTGCTACTGATAACCGAATAGCAGAGATGATATAAATTCCTTCAACTATACACAGTCGAATAATACAAGGAATCGAACAACTTAACACAGTCTACAAATATTACAAATCTTACAACTTGTCGTATTGCGCCAGGACTTGATTCATCAACTAAGCTTCCCCCAAACTTGGCGTGGTTCGACAGGTTGGGAGGCACTGAAAGACATACAGAAATCTGGGGAGGACCGTCATTTTCATGGTCTGTATCCTCCCCGCCAGTGATAGTGGGAGCATGTCCCATCTCTTAAAGTCCCCTTCCATTTGTTCTACCAACCGGGAGAGGTTTAACTTGTGCAGTGCCTCCCATTCTCGGGCCACCTGGATTCCCAGATATCGAAAGCTCTTCCCTACCATTCTAAGCGGCAGCTCTCCCAGTCGCTTCTCCTGCCCTCTTGCCTGGATCGCGAACATCTCGCTTTTCCCCATGTTCAATTTATACCCCGAAAAATTGCCAAATTCCCCCAAGATTCGCATTACTTTCCCCATCCCCTCCAACGGGTCTGAAATATACAAGAGCAGGTCATCTGCATAGAGCGAGACCCGGTGCTCTCTCCCTCCACCCCCCCCTCCCCTCCCTTCAAAATTGTTAATTATAACCTACAAACATAAAACGTAGGAGTGGTAGGAGACCGCACGACCGTTGAACCTGCATTCAAGACGATCATATCTGATCTTGGGCCTCAACTCCATTTTCCAGCCTGCGCCCCATATATCTCAATTCTTCAAAAGATCAACAATCTGTCGATCTCAGCCTTAAGAGTATTCAACGGTGGAACAACCCTTTTGAGGGAGAGAATTCTAAACATTCACAATCCTTTTGAGTGATGAAATTTCTCAGCATCACCAAAATGGCCGACCCCTTATCCTGAGGAATCCACCTCTCAGCGTACACCCTACCAGGTCATACCAGAATTTAGTATGTGTCTGATTTTGAACTCCCCTTCATCTGAACACTGTTTTGTTACGCTCTTGAAGTAGCACAAGCTGCTTCCTTGATGTACACTCTGACAAAGGGAGGTTCAGACTTGGAGGTAGCTTTCACACGTTTACTAAACTATTAACAATTCTCCTACTTGGATTCGACTCTACTGTTAATCCTGCTATAGCTACTCAGACTGACGAACCAGTCTGCTACAATCCACGTGGTGGGTGTGATGTTCAATCAACCCTGTGTCTGTACTCACGGAGTGTCTCCACTGGAAAGAGACTGAGCATGGGTGCTGTGTCCTTTTATATGGGTTGGTGTAATGTGGTAGTGTCACCTCTGTGTGTATCGTGACTGCCCATTGGTCGTGTCCTATCTTACTGACCTATTGGTTGAATGTCTGTGTGTCATGTCTCTGATGCTCCCTCTAGTGTCCAGCTAGGCGTAGTGTATGTACATCAACCCTTTGTGTATTTAGTGATGTATATCACCACAAACACCACAGAATATAGGCCCCATTTTCGAGGTCAATCCGCTCAGAGAAGTCCAGTGACCATTCACTGTACCGCCTCCATTGTAACACATCCTTTTCTCAAACACAGAGACCAAAACCCACAGTATTCTTGTATCCACTCCCCGTGCAAGAAAGGCCAACATGACATTTGACCTCCTAATTGCTGACTAGGATGCTGCGTTTCAGAGTGAAATATAAAGCAGAAAGCACCGAAAACGTGGAAGTGAAGAAACTTTTTATTAGACGTAAACAGCTCTGAACAGGTTTGATGTGAGCAACAATGTATAAAAGTATTCTATAGGTTGTACATGGAGCATAGAGAGTTAGATGTGAAACACATACATGGGGATAAACAGCCTGATTCTTTCAACAGGATTCAGGAAATTCACGCAAACTTAATCCAATTAGCAACAGTGGGTGTGCCACAGGGTCAGCACAGTGTCCAGAGCAGCGCTGTCACCATCACAGTTATAGTACAGTTACTGTAGACCTGGAGGCATCGAGTGCAGAAAATGCCACAGCTGTCAGTCAGGAATACAACACGTCTCAGCGCCAAATCCAGTACAATCCAAAAATCTGAGGTGTCGGATTCCCAACGTACATCCTTGTTCTCTCCGGCCTTTCAGTCCACCTCCTCCACAGTGGGTCCTGTGGAATAGGCATTCCCAGTCTGGGATCGGCAAGAGCTCCCAGCTGCTGATGCTCCTCCTTGGTATAGGTCGGCAATGATGGGATTGCAGAGTTTTTCCAGCTCTTTCAGCTGGAACGCAAACTCCTCCTTCTCTGCCATCTGATTGTTCTCCAGCCACTGGATTGTCTGCTTACACTGCTCAATGATATTCTTCTTCTCTGCCTCACTGATCTTATTCTTCACACTCACGTCCTCCACCCAGCTCTTCACGTTGAAGGCGTATGACTCCAGGGAGTTCTTGGCTGCGATTCTCTGTCGCTGGACTTCATCCTGGCTTTTGTACCTTTCTGCTTCCTGCACCATCCTCTCAATCTCCTCCTTGCTCAGCCGACCCTTGTCGTTGCTGATGGTGATTTTGTTGGTTTTGCCGGTGCTCTTGTCAACAGCAGAAACATTGAGGATGCCGTTGGCATCAATGTCAAAGGTGACCTCGATCTGTGGCACCCCACGGGGGGCAGGGGCAATGCCACTCAACTCAAATTTGCCCAGGAGGTTGTTGTCCTTGGTCATGGCTCTCTCTCCTTCGTACACCTGAATGAGGACCCCGGGCTGGTTCTCAGAGTAAGTGCTGAAGGTCTGGCTCTGCTTGGTGGGAATGGTGGTGTTACGCTTGATGAGTGCGGTCATCACCCCTCCTGCGGTCTCGAGACCCAGAGACAGGGCAGCGACATCCAGGAGAAGTAAATCCTGGACATTCTCCGACTGATCCCCCATCAGAACAGCCGCTTGGACAGCCGCTCCATAGGGCACGGCTTCATCAGGATTGATGCTCTTGTTCAGCGCTTTGCCGTTAAAGAAATCTTGCAGCAGTTTCTGGATCTTGGGGATGCGAGTGGAGCCCCCGACTAAGACCACATCGTGGATCTGTGATTTGTCCATCTTGGCGTCTCTCAGAGCTTTCTCCACTGGTTCCAGAGTGCCTCTGAACAGGTCAGAATTCAGCTCCTCAAACCGAGCCCTGGTGATGGACGTGTAAAAGTCTATGCCTTCAAACAGAGAGTCAATCTCAATACTGGCTTGGGTGCTTGAAGACAGGGTTCTCTTGGCTCTCTCGCAGGCTGTCCTCAGTCTCCTGACCGCCCTCTTGTTCTGACTGATGTCCTTCTTGTATTTACGCTTGAACTCCTCAATGAAGTGATTGACCATGCGGTTATCAAAGTCCTCTCCTCCCAAGTGGGTGTCACCCGCTGTGGATTTCACTTCAAAGATCCCGTCGTCAATGGAGAGAACAGACACGTCGAAGGTGCCACCTCCCAAGTCAAAGATGAGAACACTGTGTTCCCCTCTGCCCTTCTTGTCCAGGCCGTAGGCAATGGCAGCTGCTGTTGGCTCATTGATGACACGGAGGACATTGAGGCCAGCGATCACCCCGGCGTCCTTGGTTGCCTGGCGCTGGGAGTCATTGAAGTAAGCAGGCACAGTGACGACAGCGTTGGTGACGGTGTGTCCCAGGTAGGCCTCAGCCGTCTCCTTCATCTTAGTCAGCACCATGGAGGAGATCTCCTCAGGGTTAAAGGTTTTCTCCTCCCCTTTGTACTCAACCTTCACCTTGGGCTTCCCCGCGTGATTCACCACCTGGAAGGGCCAGTGCTTCATGTCAGACTGGACCAGCGGGTCGTCGAACCTCCTCCCGATGAGCCTCTTGGCATCAAAGATGGTGTTGGGTGGGTTGAGAGCCACCTGGTTCTTAGCGGCGTCTCCGATGAGCCTCTCGGTGTCGTTGAAGGCCACGTAGCTGGGGGTGGTGCGGTTGCCCTGGTCATTGGCGATGATCTCCACCTTGCCGTGCTGGAAGACCCCCACGCAGGAGTAGGTGGTGCCCAGGTCAATGCCAATGGCTGTTCCTTTAGCTGGTGGCATCTTGAGTCCTGATCCAAGCCGAGTGAATTCAGTCTCCTCTGCTGCTGCTGCGAGGTTTTCGTGAGGCAGTGATCCAGTTGCCAACTACTCTGTGTTCCCGGGCGGGAGGGTGATTGTGACTGGGAGCCGCTCAGCTCTTGTCCTTTATATCGGCTGAGAGCGGCCGAGTGGGCGGCGCCCGGAGGATGATTGACGGCGGCGCGGACCAATGAGGGCGGGGCGGTGATGTCATCGCCGAATGTTGGCCAATGAGAGCGCGGTGGGCGGGCGGGAGGCCGAGAGTTGGAGAGTTTTGTGGAAGGTTCGAGTCCCGGGAAGAAAGTTGTGGAAAGTTCCGGGAGTCGGGGACGGGAGACTGTGAGCAGCGGGAAGCGGCTGGAGGCGGCAAGGAGGAGCGGGACAAAGAGGATATTGTTGGTCAGCGTCGGCCAGGGAGATGCCAACCCTCCCGGACTGGCCGGGAGTCTCCCGGAATTGGCGAGAGATCTTGAGAGCAAATCCTGGAGAGGGGGAAGGAAACATGGAGCATTGAACAAGTTGATCTTTTTCATCTTTCAACACATTCTAAATTCATTTAAAAAAAAGAATGCCTATGTGCAGGATGAGGCCATTAGGCCCATCCGATCTGCACCTTCCCTTTGGAAAAGCACCTTATGTAGGACCCCGCCGTAACCCCATAACCCCACTAACCGGCACATCTTTGGATACTAAGGGGCAACTTAGCATGGCCAGTACACCCAGCCTGAACATCTTTCGACTGTGGGAGAAAATCGGAGCACCCGGAGGAATCCCACAGACACGGGGAGAACGTGCAAACTCCGCACAGACATCCACTGACACTGGCTCCCGGTCCGGCAATGCCTCGATTTTACGATTCTCATCCATGTGACGTGTGTCGCCGAGCAAGGCCCCGGCCTGGGATGTTTTCCTTCCGACCCTCACGGTGCTGAGAATGGTTCAGCTAATTCGAAACGCTCGCTGCCCACTTCTTTACTCCCACCAAGTCCCAATGTGTCTGCCCCAATTGGATTAAACTCTGCCATTTAAGGCACAAAAGTGTGGAAAGACAAAATGTTTTTCTCTGCACACACACACACAGCGTCAGGGGGACTGAGGTCCTGTGTGGAGTTTGCACCTTCTCCCCGTGTGTGCGTGGGTTTCCTCCGGGTGCTCCCGTTTCCTCCCACAGTCCAAAGATGTGCAGGTTAGGTGGATTGGCCATGATCAATGCATGGGGTCACGCAGATAAGGCGGGGGTGGGGGGGGGGAGGAGCAGGCCTGTACAGAGTGCTCTTTCCGATGGCCGGTGCAGACTCGATGGCCCGGACGGATGACCTCCTTCTGCAGTCCAATGGATTCTACGTTATCGATATACCTTCTCAAGCACCATTAGGGATGCGCAGGAAGACAATACCTCCCACCCAATGCATTAAGCAAATTGCGTTTTGTGCATTAGGAATGGCAGTCACACTGCCACTGCGCAGCTACCAATTTACCTGGAATCGAAGACACGCCTTACCTGCCCGAGGCCGGGCAGAGCAGTGGAATCTTGAGGCCGGGTTCAGAGAGCAGGAAAGGTCAGAGATAAGGAAGGTCTCACCCTCCCCCCCCCCCCCCCCCCTCCCCCACACACACACAATTTTGCACTGCAGTAGCTGATGTAAAAGTGATTACATTTAAAAAGTGCATCCACTTTGCAAAGCCAGGGAGAAGGTAAGTAAGTTTGCCAGGGAGAGGGCATCTTGAGGATGGTTAGTTAAGGTATGGACAGGGAAGCCAGCCAATATTGTGGGGAGTAGGCGTGTTTCATGGGTGATTGGAGTCGATTTGTGGGGAGATGGGGGGGGAAGTGTTAGTGAAGGGCTCCCACATGGGTTTCAGGTGCCAGTACTATAGCTACCTGGATGTTAGAAGTGCTTTTAATTATTCTCACTTGTTTTCCTCTGGGTAAATATCACTGAGTCAATCAGAACGACCCAAAGTTTGTGATTTATGTTGTGTTTTCCAGATGGTTTCCATTCCAGGGCAATTGTCCAACAGAAGTTAAACTTCCTGAGCAATTGCTGTGCATTTCTTACCTGGGGACTGCCCGGTTTGGAGCAAGGGGAGGTGGGGGTGTGGAATGAGTTCCCCAGTTATGCTACCCTGGATCGCAGATGTTATATGTATGGTAACTGTGTTATGGTAAAGGTAAAGCCACTATAGTCCCAGATGACCAGAGGCTTCTTCCCCCTTGAGGGGGGGAGCTGACTGGTGGCGATTTAACCTGAGGATCACCACATCTCAGGAGAGGGACAAGGTTGAGAAGGCAGGGTCATCATGAATAACCTCAGCCGGTACAGGAATTGAACCCACGCTGCTGGCCTCGCTCTGCATCACGAACCAGTTCATCTCGAACCAGTTGTCCAGCCAACACACGTGCATCTCACTCAGCTAGAAATGTTATCTCTGCATATTTATCCATTCATATAAATAATTACACATAGGAATGAAAACTTTGAAATCAAATGGAGGTTTTATTCAAGTAGAAATGATTCGCTTCCCATTTACACATTGTAATTGTTTGAACAGGAAGACGACTTGCGGTCAATCAAAGTTGCATACATAATCAGGTAAGGCCAGTCCACAAATGGAAGTTAACATGTTTACTCAGCACCCAGCACAGGTTATATTTGGCCCAGTGTTAATTTGCTGATGTAGCTCAGGGTGAGCGTCAGTATGAGTGACACCACTCAATGCCTGTGTATGTATTTACATTATGTATTTATGTTTCTCCTGTTTTTTTAATGTATGGAACGATCTGACTGGACTGTGCGCAGAACAATGCTTTTCACTGTACCTCTGTACACGTGACAATAAATCGTATCCAATCCAAACCAAAATGTGAAATGCAGACAACATAACCCACAAGGTACAGTCGAACACTGAAGGCCGTTCTGCTCTCCTGCTACTGATGCCAAGCACTGACGCCCCAATACAGAACAGTAATTAGTCTTTCAGTATATCTGGCCCACTCAACAGACCCTGTCAACCTGATCACTGTCAACTTCACCTCCAAATTACTTGAAAAAAAATGGATCAATTGAGTCAAAACGGGCAGCACAGTTGCTTCACAGCTCCAGGGTGCCAGGTTCGATTCCCGGCTTGGATCACTGCCTGTGCGGAGTTTGCACGTTCTCCGTGTCTGCGTGGGTTTCCTCCGGGCGCTCCAGTTTCCTCCCACAGTCCAAATATGTGCAGGTTGGGTGGATTGGCCACGCTAAATTGCCCTTCGTCCCAAAGAAAAGGCGGGGTTACTGGGATCGGGTGGAAGTGTGGGTTTAAGTGGGGGTGCTCGTTTCAAGAACCAGCGCAGACTCGATGGGCTAAATGGCCTCCTGTAAATTCTATGATTCTAGGCTAAGGTTAGAAATCAGGGAAAGCATAGGATTTCTCATGTGTGCTATAACCACCCTAACCTTTTAAAAAGTGTAATGAAAGTGAGGTCTTTGGTGAAAAGAACTGGAATGTAGTGCAGGGGTGGGCAGTCCGGGAGCCATGTGCGGCCCATGAGACATTTTGTTGGTTGACCCTTTCCCACGTAAAGGGCACCATTCCGCCGATTCCGGACCATCCAGGTTCTCTCCGACCGATATGAAGAGGTTCGCACGTAAAACAAGAGCAAGTGAAGGGAGGCTGATCGCTCACATTGACTGTGGGAGCCGTACGCTCCCTCTGCATCCAAAGTGTAAATATTTTTTTTGTTTGAAGTTGACGAGAGTTCCATTAATGTATAAATGATTAAGCATTTTCTCCAACTTGTGGGCAGCACGGTAGCGCAAGTGGTTAGCACTTGTGGCTTCACAGCGCCAGGGTTCCAGGTTCGATTCCCGGCTGGGTCACTGTCTGTGCGGAATCTGCACGTTCTCCCCGTTTCTGCGTGGGTTTCCTCCGGGTGCTCCAGTTTCCTCCCACAGTCCAAAGCCATGCTAAATTGCCCTTAGTGACCAAAAAGGTTAGGAGGGGTTATTGGGTTACGGGGATAGGGTGGAAGTGAGGGCTTAAGCGGGTCGGTGCAGACCCGATGGGCCGAATGGCCTCCATCTGCACTGTATGTTCAAATATGCGACATGTATTCAACCTTATACACAGGGTCATGGTTAGAGAACTAGCCTGATTTTAATCTTGCGGCCCACCGAATTAGAGGGCCACTCACTCGCCTAGGTTGCCCACCACTGATGTCGTACCATTCGTAATCTCAGGATGTCCAAACATGTTTTACAACCAGTGAAGTACCAATCATTGCTGTAATTTGGGAAAGGGCAGCCATTTTGTACACACCAAGTGATGCAAAAGTGACTCATTATCCTTTTTTTTTTTTAAGTGATGGTCATTGTGGGATATCTCTTTGCCAGTTTTTAGGGAGGAACCCCCCCCTCCTGGTTTTGAAATGACTGTTGTGGGATCTTTTCTGATGAGTTGAGAAGGCGGGTGGACAGTCAGCTCAATGTCTCGCCTGACAGATGAACAATTGGACTGTGCAGCACTTCCTCAGTGCTGCCCCGGGTAAGCTTGCGACTTCTAAACTCTGGAGAGAGACTTTCGTTCATGACTTAACAACTCACTGGAGAGAGCTCTGCCACTGAGACAGTGACAACAGACATACCGTCTTAACCTGGAGTAATCAAAGGCTTCGCCAGTGCTGGAACAATGTGGATTTTGCATCCGCCATGCAATGGTTAACTTTACCACGACACAGAAGTTCTCCGTTACAAACGGTAAAGAGGAAATGTAAATTCAGAGTGCAACATGAAACCCACCTTTGGCTGGCACAGTGGTTAGACCTCCTGCCTCACAGCATCAGGAATCTGGGATCAATTCTGACCTCGGGTGACTGTGTGGAGTCTCCCCGTATCTGCGTGGGTTTCCACCGGGTGCTCCGGGTTCCTCCCACCGTCCAAAGATGTTCCGGGTTAGTGGATTGGCCTTGCTAAATTGCCCTTTCGTGTCCAAGGAGGTGCAGGTTAGGTGTGGTTACAGGGATAGGGTGCGAGCTTGGTTAGGGTGCTCTTTCAGAGGGTCGGTGCAAACTCAATGGGCCAAATGGCCTCCTTCTGCATTGTAGGGATTCTACGATAGAACTTTCTGTTATTCTGGCTCAAACATCAGCTCCCCAGCTAACAGTGATGACATGGGGCTGGATTAATATCTTTTGCAACCATTAAGCTTTTGTCTCCACACTGACAAAGTGAAAAGACCCAAGTTGTACGTTTCCCGAGTCTGTGGAGCAAGACAGGTGTTTGAGAGGGTTCTCCATCCACCACCCGTTGCCCCAAGCGAGTAAAAAGGTCAGTGTCCATTTTAATAAGCTTGCCTACAGGAATTCATAAGAACTAGGTGCAGGAGTAGGCCACCTGGCCGCTCGAGCCTGCTCCGCCATTCAATGAGATCATGGCTGATCTTTTGTGGACTCAGCTCCATTTTCCGGCCCGAACACCACAACCCTTAATTCTTCAAAAAACTATCTTAAAAATATTTAATGAAGGAGCCTCAACTGCTTCACTGGGCAGGGAATTCCTAGATTCACAACCCTTTGGGTGAAGAAGTTCTTTCTAAGCTCAGTCCTAAATCTACTTCCCCTTATTGTGAGGCTATGCCCCCTAGTTCTGCTTTCACCCGCCAGTGGAAACAACCTGCCCGCATCTATCCTATATATTCCCTTCATAATTTTATATGTTTCTATAAGATCCCCCCTCATCCTTCTAAATTCCAACGAGTACAGTCCCAGTCTCCTCTTAATCCAACCCCATCAGCTCTGGGATTAACCTAGTGAATCTCCTCTGCACACCCTCCAGTGCCAGTACGTCCTTTCTCAGGTAAGGAAACCAAAACTGAACACAATACTCCAGGTGTGGCCTCACTAACATCTTATAGTTGCAGCATAACCTCCCAGGTCTGGTAACCAGCTGCACTTTACATTAGGTGTTCAGATGAGACATTAGAACCAAGGCTCTGACTGTCCCCATCCTCTCCCGATGGAGAAGTTCCCGTGACACTTTTCTGAAGAGCAGGTGAGTTAGTCCTGGCACCCTGTCAATAATCCTTCCCTCGATCAACAGCAGCAAAAGAAAACCATTACCTAACAGGATGCACGCGTAGCTGTTTTGGAAACATGCTGTGCACAAATTATCTGCTGCGTTCACTATGGTGCAGTACAATAATGGCTATTCTTCAAAGTATGACATTGCAAAGCCCTTTGGGGATGTTCTGCGTTTGTGATAGTTGCTATAAAAATCTAAGTATTTCTTTTTTTACACTGAGCATGCTTGGCAACACCGACCAGAACATTTAACAAACACCCGATGAAGCTTCATTCGATAACGAAAGGTCCAAGGCCTGATTGATCCTTGGTTGCTGACGACCTCATACGATTGGTCTCAACTTTTGTCAAATCGAGGAAGGTAAATGGAAGGTCGTCCGTGCTTTATTGCCGCTCACCTGTGACTTTGAAATGCACTCGGCCGCAGGACAGTCAGGCCTGCTGTTGATTCGGTGCAGAATCAAATTGTGTTCACTGGCAACTTTAATCCAGTAAGCTGTCCCAGGAGTGACCATCAACCAACATTTACAGCCAGCCATAGGAGAGAGAGAGAGAGACAGAGACGCTCAAGGGTTTAGGGAGGACACTCCAGAGCGGAGAGTCTAGTTGGCTGAAGGAATGGTCACCAATTGCGATGGAATGGGAATTAGCAGCTTACAAGTGGCCAGCAATAGAATCTGAGGGTTATAATGCGGGAGGCAGGTTACTGAGATAGGGGAGGCATAATGGCAGATTGTAAAACATTTAAAATGGCTGCAGTGCTGGACTGAGGGGGATGGTGGGGTGGGGGTGGGGGGGGATGCAGGATGCAGATCAGCGAGCATGCTGATGGCAGGTGAATGCTAGCTAGGATAATGGATAGGAGCTTTGGATAAGGCCAAGCATGGCGGGGGGGGGGGGGCAGAAGAGAGGTCAGAACCTGACAGGGAGGGAACCCAGTTCAGATAGCTTGGGATCAGAAAGTACGACATAAAGCACTTGAGAACAATGGGGACAACAACCGGGTACTGAACGAACGGAGACGCTAGGGCTGTTTAGCACAGGGCTAAATCGCTGGCTTTGAAAGCAGACCAAGGCAGGCCAGCAGCGCGGGTTCAATTCCCGTAACAGCCTCCCCGAACAGGCGCCGGAATGTGGCGACTAGGGGCTTTTCACAGTAACTTCATTTGAAGCCTACTTGTGACAATAAGCGATTTTCATTCATTTCATTTCAAGAGGGTTCAAAAAGTAAAAAGAGCAACAACGGTCAAGAGAAAAAGTGCCGAATTTATGAAAAAAAGAAATCAGGCCCCACTCGGGCCCGCAAACCTGCGCCACCGTTCAATAAGGCCACTGCCGATCTGACCATGGTCTCAACTCCATATTCCACCTTCCCCCCCCCGATAACCTTTGACCCTCTTGTTGGTCAAGAATTATCTACCTCTGCCTGAAAATAGTCAAAGGCACTGCCTCTGCCGCAGTCTCTGGGGGGGAATGAGTTCCAAAGGCTGTCAACCCTCGAGACAAAATAATTCTCCTCAAACTGGGGAGCACAATGACTAAAAGGGCATGGAATGCGCTCACTAGGATCCAGGTTAAGAGGATTGGGAAACTTCTGTACCATGTCCAAATATGGCCTGCCTATTCTTTTGGCTGCACACAGTAACAGTTAACTAAAACGTCTTACAGCACACAAACAGGCTCTTGGGCTCACCTGGTCCAGGGAAATGCTAGTGGTCCTATGAACCTCTTCCACCTTACTACATTTCACTCGATCAACATAACCAACCCCCGAGAGAAAGGCATGTTCTCTACCTTTCCCTTACATGCATCCATGCTATTTAGTCCCATGTAGGGGCGGCGTGGTGGTGCAGTGGTTAGCACTGCTGCCTCACGGTACCGAGGACCCCGGTTCGATCCCGGCCCCGGGTCACTGTCCGTGTGGAGTTTGCACATTCTCCCCCCCGTCCGCGTGGGTCTGACCCTCACAGCCCAAAAGATGTGCAGGGTAGGTGGATTGGCCACGTTAAATTGCCCCTTCATTGGAAAAAAAATAATTGGGTACTCAATTTATTAAAAACAATATTTAGTCCCATGTAGAAGCAAGATCCACATTCTCTTGTTTCACCCGAATTCCTTACGGACCAACATATAACTCCTGATGTGGCGTCAGCTGGGTTACACTGGGGACTTCCATAAAGTTGAAACAACATCCTTTAACAGTTTGGAGAGTGCCAGCTCAGAAAGGCAGCTAGGCACACTCCTTACAGGTATGCACTCCACCCCATCCTCCGTGGCAACCCACAGATATTGCACAAGATTGCAGTATGCTGCCTTCAATGCGATCCCCTCCCTGACCTCACTCAGTCTTAGCAACATCGCTAAAATAACCTCAGCGACAACCCTGATACTGGAACCAACCAGTTTAGGGCTGTTTTAATATTAGGACACAAAATCATTCATTCAATGCGGAAGAAACAGCATCTTAAACAAGATTTTGAAAAGATACGAAAGAGAAAATGCTGGAAAATCTCAGCAGGTCTGGCAGCATCTGTCGAGAGAGAAAAGAGCGAACGTTCCGAGTCCGATGACTTTTCGTCAAAGCTGTCATCGGACTCGAAACGTTCGCTCTTTTCTCTCCCTACAGATGCTGCCAAACTTGCTGAGATTTTCCAGCATTTTCTCTTTCGTTTCAGATTCCAGCATCCGCCGTAATTTGCTTTTTAATAAAAAGATACTTTCCCCTCAAAATTAAATAGCCTTCATTTAAAAAAAACGTTAGAAGCCACACAATCAATTGCTTCCAAGTTGGCTGACTGACTGCGTTAATTAACTCTGTCACACATGGACATAGAAACTTTTGGCGTGCTGTGATCACCAATCCATTCCATTGAAACACGTTTACAAATTTAAAGTGGGAAATCTAGGAAAATTATCTAAATGAGTTTACGCACAGGTTAGAGAGCTAGCATATCATTCAATTTGTGTCATAATTCTGTTACTGGCTAAGTAATAAAACAATCGGGACAATCTGCATCTCCTTTATCACCTGAACGTTAAAGTATATTTTGCATGACATTCAATACAGTGTCTCAAAAGGAGCAGCACAAGTGATTAGCACTGTTGCTTCACAGCGCCAGGGTCCCAGGTTCGATTCCCCACTGTGGGTCACTGTCTGTGCGGAGTCTGCACGTCCTCCCAGTGTCTGCGTTGGTTTCCTCCGGGAGCTCCGGTTTCCTCCCACAGTCCAAAGACGTGCAGGTTAGGTGGATTGGCCATGATAATTGCCCTTAGTGACCAAAAAAGGCTAGGAGGGGGTATTAGGTTAGGGGGATAGGGTGGAAGTGAGGGCTTAAGTGGGTTGGTGCAGACTCGATGGGTCGAATGGCCTCCTCCTGCACAGTATGTTCTGTGTTCTAAAACTCCACTCGGTTCATGGAAGGATGAGGGAAGATATAACCGAGATGGTCAGAATTACTGGAGGTTCGGATGGAGTATTTAGGGTGAAAATGTATCGACAGGTAGGAGGATCAGTAACAAGAGGACACAGCATTGAGATAATTGGGAAATATTACTGAGTGGTGTGCGAGGAGAATTTTCTCTCCCCCCCTCCAAATGCAGTGTGTGGTCATCTGAAATGCACAACACACAAAAAAAGGTATCTTGCCTTTAAGCCACTATCTGCATCCATTTTAGTCTTTAACACTACCATTTACACCCTGGCTTGTGTCCGGAATACCGTTTTCCAATCTCTCCTCGCTCTCACTTATCACAGACCTTCCACCGCCTCCCCCTCTTATCCAGTCTATAATCCATCACTTTTCTTTCTCTCTTTAGCTTGGAAGAGTCACACACACAGGCTCGAAACGTGAACTGTTTCTCTCTCCACAGATGCTGCCATCCGTGCTGAGCTTTTCTCGTATTTTCTGTTTCTGTTTTTAATTTGGCCTGGAATTGTTGCAGCTGGGAGAGAAGGAACATCCAATAATCCCAGGCTGGGTTAAAGGCCCAGGGCATTGTGGTTAAAAATGACAGGAGTCAAAATCCACTGCTCCATCCACATGATTACCCAGGGTTGGCAAATAATGCCGCTGCTGCCCTCCGAAGACGGTGTGTCAATTTCACTCGCCATGTAACTACGATGGACCAGCAATTTAGGGATACTCAAGCTTTTCATAGGTACGCAGAGTGGGTTTGGATTCACACTGCTGAAACCAAGAGAGCGCGGGAACCCGATTTAGGATTAGCACAACTAATTCAGTAACCGTACCGACAACCGAATTCAAAATGCTGCAGGTTTACCCGTTTCAAACAAACCGGGTAATTGCAAGTGGAGCCCCGTCTCGGGACCAGGCAGCACGCTACAAACCTCACAGGGTGCAATTTGGATGTCCGCCTGGTATCCTGATAGCACATAATACTCTTTATTATTGTCACAAGTGAGCTTACATTAACACTGTAATGAAGTTACTGTGAAAATCCCCTCGTCGCCACATTCTGGCGCCTGTTCGGGTCACAGAGGGAGAATTCAGAATGTCCAATTCGCCTAACAAGCACGTCTTTCGGGACTTGTGGGAGGAAACCAGAGTACCGGGAGGAAACCCACGCAGACACGGGGAGAACGAGCAGTGACCCACAGCCGGGAATTGAACCTGGGACCCTGGAACTGTGAAGCAACGTCCAAGGACATCTGATGCAGTTGCCATATTCTATCATTTGGGTCGAGCAGTCGGTTATACTGAGCAAACAGTGGGCAGCACGGTGGCGCAGTGGTTAGCACTGTTACCTCACGGCGCTGAGATCCCAGGTTCGATCCCGGCCCTGGGGCAGTGTGTGTGGAGTTTGCACATTCTCCCAGTGTTTGCGTGGGTTTCACCCCCACAACTCAAAGATGCGCAGGGTAGGTGGATTGGCCACGCTAACTTGCCCCTTAATTGGAAAAAAATGAATTGGGTACTCTAAATTTGGAAAAAGAATGAGCAAACAGCATTCAACTGGAACCGTTTACACGATCGATTTGCGAAGCTGCCAGGTGACACCCAGCTCGAGGGCTCCATTTATTTTGGGGGCTGTTTTCCGCCGCTACTTTGCAGCTGGTCCGTGTGCTCGGAATGCAAACAAAGCAAAGTAAATAACGTTTTGTTTATGTTCAATCATCTCGCGTGTACTTAAAGCCTTCGCCTCGCGAAACGGGTGCAGGTTAGTTTGTATTGAGCGGGTTAACAAGACAATTGGGAAAGCGATTCAAAGGGCTTGTCTTGTAGCGTTCAGGAGTGGTGCTGCCATGTTTACACTGGCTATCTTGTACAGCAGCGAATTGGAGTTGCTGCGGGCACACCTGCCATAAACACTTGGGCGCGGTTCATAAATCCTTTTCTCTGTGCAAGTTCGCACCCAGAACAGAGTTCAAACGCTGTTAATTTGTGCGATATCTCCATGAACAAAATACAAACTCAGTGGATGTGTTTCCCCCCACTCTGTGTGCACCACAGCTACCAGTGATTAACCTGAACGGCAAATGAGCATTTCAGAGGGAAAGTTATTTAAGGACATCAGGGATAACTGACGGGAAGGTTACACTGATGGGGCGAGACCGCCTAGTACAGGAGCAGGCTTGCGTTCAGCATTAGCACCAGCACAAACCAGGAGGTTCGAGTTCCTGTATTGTAAAGTTCGACGCAGTCAAGATAAATATGAACTGTGCTTCTTACCCCTCATTGCTCGCCGGTTTTGCCGAACGGAGGAGGCCTTCTAATGCCCGGCGGGTTTGTGCCAGTGCTTCGCTACAACCTGGTCGAACAGCCCGGCCAATAACCACTCTGGAATGACACACAAAGAAAGGACCCGCAATTGGGCCAGTTCGCCGGCCGCTTGTGGGTCCACCTCCCAGGGAGAATCAGCACCTTCAGGAGAGAATTTTTATGGGATGGCGAGATGTGGTGCCAGGTTGGGGGGGGGGGGGGGATGTGGGGAAAGAGAGAGAGAGAGAGAGAGAGAGAAATAACCCACTGAATAACCCACCTAAGAAGCTGCAGGTTGAACTGGTCCCCGACATGCAACTGGCCCAATGGATTCACAGGTACAGGTGCTGTATCCTCAGCATCCCGTTATTGCTCTTGGTCACCTTCAAGCCCGGGTAAAAGAAAGGATAGACCTTCTCGGAGAAGGTGGCATGGAAAGTGAAGAGGTGAGAAAAGAGATCCGCGTCATAGAAGGAGACTCTTCCGCCGTCGTAGTCCAGGTAGACGCCGATCCGGGTGGGACTGCCCCTCACCTCGATTGTTTTGGGATGGAAAAGAAAAGCCCCAAAGCTGTCCTTCTCCCGGTATATGGTCCAGTAGCCGTGCTTGGGGGACTGCCGCAGGTCACCCTTGCGGTTGATGGACTCCTTGGCGACGCCCAGGCTCCAATCTTTGCCATCCCCCACGTCCACTTGCCAGTAGTGCTTCCCCGACGTGAAGCCGTCCGAGCCCAGGATGAAGGCGGCCACGTTGAACCTCTCCGGGCTGTCGGGGACCACCTTGACCTTCTCGCTGTACCTCACTCTGGTCGGACCACAGAGGGAGAGGTGAGAACACGCGGTGGCGGGGTTGAAGGTCAGGTTTGAAAGGCCTGTTAAAGAGATTATTCAACATTAGAACAGTTAAAGTTAGACAAACACGAACAAAAATCATTGAACAAAATCAGTTGATTTCTGCTGTAAGCTTCAAGCAGCACAGTGGTTAGCACTGTTGCTTCGCAGCGCCAGGGACCCGGATCTGATTCTCGGCTTGTGGAGTTCTCCCCGTGTCTGCGTGCGTTTCCTCCGGGTGCTCCGGTTTCCTCCCACATGTCCTGAAAGACGTGCTTGTTAGGTGAATTGCACATTCTGAATTCTCCCTCGGTGTACCCGAACAGGCGCCGGAGTGTGGAGACTAGGGATTTTCACTAACTTCATTGCGGTGTTAATGTAAGCCTACTTGTGACACTAAAGATTATTAACAGTATGGACCTTTTATTCATTCACGGGATGTGGGGGTCACAAACTAAACCAGCATTTGTCCATTCCCAATTGCCCCTTGACAAGGTGGTGGTGAGCTGCCTTCTTGACCCCCCCCCCCCGCGCCTGCTGCAGTCCCAGATATGTAGACACGCCTATAGTGCTGGTCGGGAGGAAGTTTCGCGATTTGGCTCCAGTGACAGTGAAGGAATGGCCGATATATTTCCAGGTCTATGTTTATATATCGAAAAAGAAGAGAGATTTATGCAGCACCTTTCACAAACTTGGGATAAATGCAAGCTGCTTTTTAGCCAATTAAATACTTTCTCCATGTCACTGTCATTCACAAAATAGCCCGAAAGACGTGCTTGTTCGGTGAATTGGACATTCTGAATTCTCCCTCTGTGTATCTGAACAGGCGCCAGAGTGTGGCGACTAGGGGCTTTTCACAGTAACTTCATTGCAGCGTTAATGTAAGCCTGCTTGTGACAATAATAAAGGATTATTATTGTAAGGTGCCATGAAGAGAACTTAAAAAAAAAAAAATGCACTGCGTGATTAGGGACTGGATTGCACTATCTGAGACCCGAGTAGAGGCAAATTTAATTCTGGCTCTCAATAGGCAACTGGATCATCCCTTGAAGACAAAAAAGGTTTGTCGGGCCACGGAGCGGCAGTCTGTGAACTGCTCGCTCGGCCGCGTTCTGCGCTATAGCCATTCCATGTCACGAAGCAGTGTCGTCATGAACATGTACCCATTCAAGCTCCAGCAAACAGCAACGTAACAATCACCAGATTTCTCTTTTCTATATTGATTGAAAGAGAAACATAGCCCAGGACACTAGCCTCTTCTAAACAGTACCGCGGATTAACCATAGCCCCTCCGAAAGGCCACACAAGGGCACAGCTGTAGTTCAACCTCAGACCGTAGCAGACTTGAATTGAACAAAGGTGCTGCCCACAGTGGACAGGAAGCCGCTCTTGCTGGAGTGCAGTTCCACAAACCTAACCTCACCCACCCTTCAGGAGATTCGCCAAACTGGGGGGGGCAGGACATACAAATTCACAGGCCAGTCTCACTAAACTTGCACTGGGTCAGGAGGAGGCCGTTCAGCTCCTCGAGCCAGTTCTGCCAATCAATTGGATCGTGTCTGATCACCGTAACGTTGTCTATCCCGTCTTGGTTCCACAACGAATAGTCTGGCCTTGCTTAATAAAAATCCATCAGTCGGAGTTTTGGAAATCTTCAGTTGCAACCACCTCAACGGCTTTAGCGGAGATAGAATTTTGTTTTCCCTTCATCCTTTGTGTGATGAAGTGCTTCCTGACAGCACCTCCTCGACGACCTAGCTCTAATTTTAAGGCCATGCACCCAGCCTCTGGCTCGGAGCAGCTCCGCTAGGGGAAACATGGGAGTTTGTACATTCTCCCCGCGTTTGCCTGGGTTTCCTCCGGGTGCTCCGGCACGGTAGCACAGTGGTCAGCGCAGTTGCTTCACAGCTCCAGGGTCACAGGTTCGATTCTGGGCTTGGGTGACTGTCTGCGCGGAGTCTGCACGTTCTCCCAGTGTCGTGCGTGGGTTTCCTCCAGGTGCTCCGGTTTCTTCCCACAAGTCCAAAGATGTGGTTAGGTGGATTGGCCAAGATCAATTGCCCCATACGTGTCCAGAAAGGTTAGGTAGGGTTACTGGGATAGGGTGGAGGCGTGGGCTTAAGTAGGGTGCTCTTTCCAAGGGCTGGTGCAGACTCAATGGGCCGAATGGCTTCGTTCTGAACTGTAAATGCTATGACTCAGAGGTCGCCGCACAGCCATCAGGGCAAGATCACTCGCCAATATTTTCGGATGTTAATTTCGAGATAATTAAAATCAAGAGGGTTTTTATCAAGACCATGTTCCCCCACCGCCCCCAAAGCTGCACTTCCCGCCCAAAGGTGACCTCCCGTACAGTCAAGACAAAATCTATCTCGTTGAGTTACCTGGGTCTAAGATCTTGAACATATTTTTCCAAGTCCAGTACTGCAGTGGACCCAGGTAATTCTCTGGCTTTACCTTCACGGATATGTTCTCCAGGGGAGGCACGCAAATCTTCGCCCTGCAGTTAAAAAAAGTGAAAGAACGGAAAAAGTTAAGAGTCACTTCTTTTCCGGTTCGACAGTTGCGATGACCCAAAACTCCACCAACTCGGCAGAAAGTACGTTGAGCTGGTCGGGTTGGCTCAACCATGAAGTGAACAGGGATGAAGGACTGGGGTTATGAGGAGAGGTCGGGAATGTTAGGGGACTGTACTCCTTGGGACAGGGAATGGAGGATTTCAAGATGTCGAGAGAGGTGGATCGACTGCGTAAAGAAACATGATTCCCCCCGGCAAGTGGGCCAATAAGCAGAGGCAGGTGTAAAATAATCAGGAAAGGATCCATAGAGCCGGGTAGGGAGAAATATTTTTGGATTACAATTCATTGATCCTCAATGACCGCAAAGCATAGACACCAGGAGTAGGAGGAGGTCATTCGGCCCTTCGAGCCTGTTCTGTCATTCAATCTCATGGCTGATCCTTTATCTCAACACCATATTCCCCGCGCGCGCTCTCCCCACGCGACACCTTTAGAGGTAGAAATCTATTTCCTGCCGGAGTACATTAGAACATACAGTGCAGGAGAAGGTAATTCGGCCCATCGAATCTGCCCCGACCCACTTAAGCCCTTACTTCCCCATAACCCAACCTAACACTTTTGGACACTAAGGGCAATTTAGCGCGGCCAATCCACCTAACCTGCACGTCTTTGGACTGTGGGAGGAAACCGGAGCACCTGGCGGAAACCCACGCAGACACGGGGAGAACGTGCAGACTCCTCACAGACAGTGACCCAAGCTGTGAATCGAACCCGGGACCCTGGTGCTGTGACGCCACAGTGCTAGCCACTGCGACTTTGCCTCAGCGGCCTTCTGTGTTCGCGAATTCCACAGGCTCACCACTCTGAGTGAATAGATTTCGCCTCATCTCTCCACCCCGTATATCCGGAGACTGTGACCCTCTTGTTCTAGACCCCCCCAGCCAAAGGAAAGACCATCCCTGCATCCAGTCTGCCCCCCCCCCCAGCCACAGGAAAGACCATCCCTGCATCCAGTCTGCGACCCCACCCCCCGCCACCACCGACAGAATTTTATACGTTTCAGAGATCCCTCTCATTCTTCGAACCTCCAGTGAAAATGGGTCCAGTCGACACAATCTCCCCTCATACGCCAAGTATACCCTTTCTTAGATAAGGTGAACCAAACTGCATAAAACAGAGCAAACGTTTCGAGCCCATATGACTTCTTTTGAGCCAAAGGGAGAAATTGAATACAGTTTAAGAGGGGCTGCAGCAAAATAAGGCAGGGAAAAGGGGAGAATTCAGGAGTGCTTTAACAAGGATGCAGTGGACACAAGACAAAGGGAGTGTTAAAGACTAGAGTAGGTGCTGATAGCGGCATAAAGGTAAGGTAGAAGAACGTGTTAATAGCAGAGCAAGGGTGGATACTATAGGAAAGCAAGACTTAAGAACAAGGCTGAGATGGTTGGGCAGATTGGATTAAAAAAGGGGTCAAAATGGAGGAGAAAGTTCGCCGTCTTAAGTTGCACAACTCAATGTCAAGTGCTGTAACGTGCTGAATCGGAAGATGAGGTGCTGCGCCGGGTTCACTGGAACACTGCAGCAGGCCGAATATGGACACGTGGGCTTGACAGCAATATGCGGAGTTAAAATGGCAAGCGACAGGAAGGTGGCAAAGCCCAGGATCATTTTCCAATTTCCCCCACCTTTTCTAAAATTCAGAGACCGTAAGGATTTATTGCATATCCGAGAAGCCTGCAAACGGAGGTAAAAGCTCTTTACCCAAACATTGATCTGCTTATGTGTGTGACCTGTAACAGCTTAAAACGGCCCCACCGATTATGGATTCCCCTTCATTGCACAATCCTGTCCCCCCCACCCCCCGGTAGCTTTTACGAAGTATCTGCACAAACAGCCAAAGAGCAAAGCAGTAAAACTATCTAACCGAACACTAATAAAAATCGAGAACCTCACTGCTTTGCAACGATTTAACAGGCAGTAATAACGAGCGAGAATTCAATACCTTTTCTGTGTTTCTTTCAGATTCTGCGAAAACAAAAATGTAGATTAGAATATTAATACACAGGACCCAATTATTTTGCACAAGGCTAAAGTCAAGTCCAATGTGGAGGAATTTGCTTCCCTAATGGATGCTGAAACAAGCTGTTGTTTTTTTTTGTTCAAGACAATCCAGTCGTTTCCATTACCCATTCTAGTTTTTTTTTTTTTAGAAAATCCAAATTTCCCCAGCTTCCCTGGTGAAATCTTTACTCGTGCTCCTGCTTCCTGCCTCGGCATTCGTAACGGATGTGCGTTCCGGCACTTTACAAGCTCCCACCTGCAGGCTGGTCCCACAGTATTTACCACAAAAACAGGACCGTGCCAGTGTTAATGCTCCATGTGACACCACTCCCAACATTCACTTCATCCTACCAGTTCCCCCTGCCCCACCGACTTGTCTACCAACCCCTTAAACTCATCACAGATATGCAGGTTGTAGACACCCTGGCAGTGACAATTTCCATATTCTAACCATTCCCTACTGGATTTATTTATTAATG
Organism: Scyliorhinus torazame; assembly: GCF_047496885.1. Taxonomy (NCBI): domain Eukaryota; kingdom Metazoa; phylum Chordata; class Chondrichthyes; order Carcharhiniformes; family Scyliorhinidae; genus Scyliorhinus; species Scyliorhinus torazame. Next base: position 221,872,445 of record NC_092720.1, read on the forward strand.
TCTATCTTTACATTTATGGCCCCTAGTTCTGGTATCGCCGCGGAAGTGGAATCATCTCCATAATCTTAAAAGTTATTCCCCAAGTCTGCTCTTTTCATAGAATCCCAACAGCACAGAAGGCCATTCGGCCCATCGAGTCTGCACCGTACCCAGATCCAATCCCCACCCGACCCCAGTGACCCCTGGGTAAAAACAAAAATGACACAGCCAGTTCCCAATTTTTCCTAATGGGTTTAACCTCAAAAGCGGCAGGGTTGCGTTTAATGAAGCCAAGAGAAGCTTCTACCAGTGGCATCTCGTCAGGTAAGGGGCATACAATCATGGCAGGAAGGTCGGAGGTTTGACCTCTTAGTTGGCCCAGAGTTTGGCAACATCAGCCAAGCTGTAGAAGGACCTGGGGGACAGCAAAGAAACGCACGGTGTTGGAGGTGCGGGTGGGGGAGGATGCACCGGACACTGTGTCCACTCTCCTGCTCACCACGCCGACGAGCGGACTGGATTCCACTGCAATGCCCCTCACAATTGAATATCCAGCCAAAGAATCATTTGGAATACACAGCACATAAAACAGGTAAAGAGGTCCCTCTGAATTCCTTGACTGGATTCTACAGTGACCCTTCTACATTGCTCGCCTCTCGTTTAAAATTTTCCCACAAGCATCACACCGAAAACAAAATGGCCCCTTGTGTGAGACGGGAGAGGAAATGGCTGCCGCTGATGGAATAGCACTTAAGTACAACGTGGGGCCACTCTGAGAGCACGTTGCACATCGGCTGTGGTGACAGCTTGCAATGGTCAATGACACCCAGTGAGATACAATCTCCCACAGAGCGGGTGACAAAATGGCGACTGATTTACCAGTAGAAAGGAAATGCAGTCTTCCTGGCTTATCTCCTCCTCCATGGCCTTGATACTGGCATCCAGCGAAGACAAATCCCTGGGGATCTGGTCAATCTGCCGCTGTAACTGCGAGCTCTGTTGGTTCACCTCCTCCTTCAGCTGCTGGAGCAGAGCCGACTCTTCCTTGTAAAGGAAACTGTGCAGTTCCTCAAAGCTTTTCTTGATGCTGTCCACTATATTCTGGGTCGAATTCTAGGCCCAAGCAAATAAACGCAGTCAGCAAGTTTCATCTTCAAAAACAAAGACCCACGCCCGCACACGCACAGAATTCGGAGCCAAAAACATCACCTGCAGTTTATTTCTAAAGTACTTCTAGCTGTGATCGACTCCCCCAAAGCTGGTTTATCAGTTGCCTACAATAGGACGATCAAACCTATTGGGTAGCACAGTGGTTAGCACTGTGGCTTCACAGCGCCAGGGTCTCAGGTTCGATTCCCCGCTGGGTCACTGTCTGTGCGGAGTATGCACGTTCTCCCAGTGTCTGCGTGGGTTTCCTCCGGGTGCTCCGGTTTCCTCCCACAGTCCAAAGACGTGCAGGTTCGGTAGATTGGCCATGATAAATTGCCCTTAGTGTCCAAAAAGATTAGGAGGGGGTTATTGGGTTACGGGGATAGGGTGGAAGTGAGGGCTTAAGTGGGTCGGTGCAGACTCGATGGGCCGAATGGCCTCCTTCTGCACTGTATTTTCTATTGTCCTCGGTCCCATCCACAAACTCCTTTCCCTAGCTACCGACTCCATTCCGCTCCCCGGGAACAGTCAAGAGGCTGAACGGGCCTGTTTGCAACCTTGTTGTCCATGTGGCCCCCAAGCTGAGCTTCCAAGCATATTACCCTTCAATTACCAAGGATGTAAACGCACACCTCTGTAATAATCAGCCATCTCTCGCCCGCTCTGCTCGTCTGCGGCCGAAACCCACCATTTTGTTAAAACGAGAGACTAGCTGACACTGAATTCTTTCCTGGCGGAACTCCCATCTTCCAACCTCCGTAAGTGTGGAGCTCATTGAAAACTCTCGATGTCCACATCTTAACCGGGTGCTCGTTCGCCCATCAGTTGGCTTCCAGTCCCCAAAAAACCACCGCTGAAAAATTCCCATCCTCGTGCCCTAATACCTCCACCGTCACCTCCTCCAGGCCAACACCGCCAAGTAACTCGGCATTCCTCCGACTCTAGCCTCCCAAACCTCTGGCCTTTATTTCGCCTCTACTTCTTTGACCAGACACTGGGTGGCCTGCCTCCTCCTTTCAATGCAAATTTGTCTGGCAACACCTCGGTGTAATATCTTGGGCCGTTCTGCTACATTGAGGACACTATCTAAATGCAGGTTGGAAAAGACCAGGATTTCACGTGGCTAAAATGCTCCTTCCTCATGACACTCATTTTCACAGTCACTTCATTGCGATGTTAACGAAAACCTACTTGTGACAGCAATAATAATAAAGAAAGATTAAGATTAATGGCCACTTGGGCAGCACGGTGGCACAGTGGGTTAGCACTGTTGCCTCACGGCGCTGAGGTCCCAGGTTTGGAAAAAATTAATAGGGTACTCCAAAAAAAAGATAGCCACTAAGAACAGTGGAAGCAAAAAAAGCTGAACTAATTTATGAACGCGATGGGATGCTATCACGAAGTCAACGTGGGCTATTTTTGGATGGAGGAAGCCAATCTTTCTTCATAAGCATCTATCTCAATCATTTTTTAAAATAAATTTAGAATACCCAATTCATTTTTCCCAATTAAGGGGCAATTTAGCGTGGCCAATCCACCCACCTCGCACATCTTTGGGTTGTGGGGTGAAACCCACGCAGACACGGGGAGAATGTGCAAACTCCACACGGACAGTGATCCAGAGCCGGGATCGAACCTGGGACCTCGGCGCCGTGAGGCAGCAGGGCTAACCCACTGCGCCACCGTGCTGCCCAGATCTATCTCAATGAAAGAATAGATTTTGCTTTACTGAGAATATTGTTTTGGAGCATAGGAGCAATTTGAGACAAGACATTGGACAAGTGTTGCATCCTCGAGAAGGAAAAGGCTACTTTGACTGATGGTTTTCAAAGAGCGTCATCATTCCGGATATTTCCTCCTTGTGTCTAGGTCTGCTATAGGCTAATTGCCAAAAATTGATTGCTATCAACTTGCTTACTGCACTCCGCGGTGGAGCTCGATGGGTTTTTTTGCGCACCCAGCAATTCTCATACATCAGGTCTCCGTTGTTTCAACTTGTGCTTCGGTTTGTTCAGATGATGTTTTAAAGCCTAAACGTTACACAGGGTTTAGATCGAGCCAATAAAGGGAAACTTGGCCCCAAGGGTGGATAACCAGAGGGTCACACAATGGACACCTCCTACGCGGTAAGGTTCTACGATTCTAAAACAACGCTTACAGAGATGCAGAGTGAAAACGCTGGATACGATCTCTACAAAGCAAACTCACTTACCAAGATCTCCTCCAACAGGCCCTCGTATTTGCTCTTTGCTACGTTGCGCTTTTCAATCAAGGTCTGCAGTTTGGTCACGGACTTTTGAAGTTGTGCCTAAGCGAAAGGATTAAATCAGTTTACTGAGGGCAAGAAGGAACAATGGAGATAGTGGTATTACAGCAGGAGCTATTAAAAATGTCGGGGGGGGGGGGGGGGTTGCCCTGGGAGTCCTCAACATCTACTCCGGACCCCATGAAGTCTTGCGTCACTATGTGAAATGTGGGCAAGGATACTGATTAGCATGTACCGTCCCCCCATAGCTGATGAATCAATACTCCTCCCATGTTGCACATCACTTGGAGGAAGCACTGAAGGTGACAAGGGCAGAATTGTGCTCTAGGTGGGGGACTTCAATGTCCATCACCAAGGGTGGCGCAGTAGCACTAATGATCAGAGATGTGGTGGTAAGATGGATACAGACCTGGCTCGGTCACAGAAGGCAGAGAGTAGCAGTAGAAGGGTGTTTTTCTGAATGGAAGGTTGTGACTAGTGGTGTCCCACAGGGATCGGTGCTGGGGCCTCTGTTGTTTGTAGTGTACATAAATGATCCGGAGGAAAATGTAGCTGGTCCGATTAATAAGTTCGCGGATGACACCAAGGTTGGTGGAGTGGCGGATAGTGTTGAGGATTTTCAGAGGATACAGCAGGACAGAGATAGGTTGGAGACTTGGGCAGAGAAATGGCAAATGGGGTTTAATCCAGACAAATGTGAGGTAATGCATTTTGGTAGGTCTAACATAGAGGGGACATATACCGTAAATGGCAAAATTAGGAATATAGAAAGTCAGAGAGATCTGGGTGTGCAGGTCCACAGATATTTGAAGGTGGCAACACAAGTGGACAAGAAAGCATACGGAATGCTCGCCTTCATTGGACGGGGCATCGAGTATAAAAACTGGCAAGTCATGCTGCAGTTGTATAGAACCTTGGTACGGCCGCACTTGGAATATTGCGCACAATTCTGGTCGCCGCACTACCAGAAGGATGTGGAGGTTTTGGAGAGGGTGCAGAGGGGGTTTACCAGGATGTTGCCTGGTCTGGAGGGTGTTAGCTATGTGGAGAGGCTAAATAGACTCGGACTGTTTTCATTAGAAAGACGGAGGTTGAGGGGTGACCTGATAGAGGTCAACAAGATTACGAGTCGCCGTCAAAGTATACCACGAGCCCGGTGGTGGCGGCAACTCTAAGGATCTGGGGTCAGTGGAGACGGCACCGGGGTGCAATGGGAGCCTCGGTGTGGTCCCCGATCAGGGGTAACCACCGGTTTGTCCCGGGGAGGATGGCCGGGGGGTTTCAGAGCTGGCATTGGGCGGGGATTAGAAGAATGGGGGACCTGTTCATTGACGGGACGTTTGCGAGCCTAGGGGCACTGGAGGAGAAATTTGAGTTACCCCCGGGAAATGCTTTTAGATATATGCAGGTAAGGGCGTTTGTGAGGCGACAGGTGAGGGAATTCCCGTTGCTCCCGGCACAAGAAATTCAAGACAGGGTGATCTCGGGTGCATGGGTCGGGGAGGGCAAGGTGTCGGCAATATACCAGGAGATGAAGGAAGAGGGGATAGCGCTGGTAGAGGAGCTGAAGGGAAAATGGGAGGAGGAGCTGGGGGAGGAGATTGAGGAAGGTCGGTCAGCTGATGCCCTAGGTAGGGTTATTTCCTCCTCCTCGTGTGCCAGGCTCAGCCTGATACAATTTAAGGTGGTCCACAGAGCGCACTTGACGGGGGCGAGGTTGAGTAGGTTCTTTGGGGTAGAGGACAGATGTGGAAGGTGCTCAGGGAGCCTGGCGAACCATGTCCATATGTTCTGGTCATGCCTGGCACTGGAGGAGTTCTGTAGAGGAGTGGCGGGAGCAATATCTCAGGTGGTGAAAGTCCGGGTCAAGCCAAGCTGGGGGCTAGCAATATTTGTAGTAGCGGACGAGCCGGGAGTGCAGGAGGCGAAAGAGGCCGGCATTCTGGCCTTTGCGTCCCTCGTAGCCCGGCGAAGGATCTTGCTAATGTGGAAGGAGGCTAAGCCCCCAGCGTGGAGGTCTGGATAAACGACATGGCTGGGTTCATAAAGCTGGAGAGGATTAAGTTTGCCTTGAGAGGGTCTGCGCAGGGGTTCTACAGGTGGTGGCAACCGTTCCTAGACTATTTCGCGGATCGTTAGAGGAAGGTCAGTCAGCAGCAGCAGCAACCTGGGGGGGGCACGTCCTGGGAGGATGGATGAGCAAGAGATAACATGAAGGATTGGGGAAACTGGCACGTGTGGGGGAGAGCCAGTGTACAAAGCTATGTAACATATCATTTTACCATGTATATATCTTGCTCTGTGCGATTTCTTGATATTTTGTTATGAGGGGGGTGGGTTATTGTTTGTAAGGGCGAAAAATGGTGTTAAAAAAACTTTAATAAATATATTTTCAAAAAAAACCACAAGATTATGAGGGGCATGGATAGAGTGGATGGGCAGGCACTCTTTCCCAGGGTGGAGGGTTCAGTCACCAGGGGGCAGAGGTTTAAGGTCCGTGGGGCAAAGTTTAGAGGAGATGTGCGAGGCAGGTTTTTTTACACAGAGGGTGGTGAGTGCCTGGAACGCGTTGCCAGGGGAGGTTGTGGAAGCAGATACATTAACGACGTTTAAAAGGCATCTTGACAAACACATGGATAGGATGGGGATAGAGGAATACGGCACAAGGAAGTGCTGAGGGTTTTGGCAAAGGTTGATATCATGACCGGTACAGGCTTGGAGGGCGGAAGGGCCTGTTCCTGTGCTGTATTGTTCTTTGACTGAGGTGGTGGGGGAGGGGGGTGGGGGTCCGCAGCGTGTGATGAGGGAACCGACAAGAGGGAAAACCTACGAGACTAGGGTGTCATTAATCTACCTGTTGCAGGTGCATCTGTCCATGGCAGAACAGATGAGAGTGACCACTGCACAGTCCTTGTGAAGACAAAGTCCCACCGTTACATCTTGCAGCGTGTTGCCTGGCACTACCACTGTGCTAAATGGGATATATTTCGAACAGATCCAGACTGGGCATACGCAAGGCACCGTGGACCATCAACAGCAGCAGAATTTGAGACAACAATCTTTAACAACCTTCGTGGCCCAGAATATCCCCCATTCCACCATTTAACAGCGGAGGAAGCTGCACTAATATACCCAGCCTCAATAATGGAGGAGGCCAGCACATCAGTGCAAAAGACAAGCCTGAAGCATTTGCAACCAACTTTGGACAGAAATGCCAAATGGAACTCAACCTCCTGTGGAGGTCCCCAGCATCAGACTTCAGCCAATCCAATTCGCTCCAGCTGACGTCAAGAAAGGGCTGAAGGCACTAGCTACTGCAAAGGCAATAAGAAATAAATCCCTTCAATCGTACCGAAGACTTGTGCTCTAGAACTAGCCATGCCCCTCACCAAGCTGTTCCAGTACAGCTACCACACTGGCATCTACCTGGCAATGTGGAAAATAGCACAGGTTATGTACAGTACACGAAAGGCAGGACAAATCCAACTGGCTATTTATAGCCCCATCAGTCTACTCTCGAACATAAGAAAAAGGACAAAAGGTGCCACTGATAAAGCTATCAAGTGGCATTCGTACAGCAAATCCTGCTTCGTGACGTAGTTTGAGATCTGTCAGGGCCAGTTGGCTCCTGACCCCATTACGGACAGACGCGGGCAGGGGGGGGGGGGGGGGGCAGGGAAGGCACAGCAGAGAGAGATAAAGCTATTTTAACCCACTTTAGTTAACAACCATTGGTGTGGACCAAATGTGTACCAATGTGAGCCAGCACCTTTGGGTGCCTGGGGTGAGGGAGGGGAGAACTTGATACAAGTTGCTAACTGGGAGGGGGGGTGGAGAGGTCATACTTGGTACCTTGAACTCTTCAGCAGCCTCCTGCACATTGAGGACATCGTGATGCAAGTGTTTCCTCGAGTCCCGGCAGTCCAGGCAGATAACCTCACAGTCAGTGACGCAGAAACGCTCCATCTTCCGCTGGTGTTCTGGACAGGTGTGCTGGCTGGGTACATTCTCCTCCAGCCGGGCGTGCTCTTTGCACACCGTCGCCACCACATTTGACAGCTTGCGGTTACTCTTCAAGGTACTCGACAGAGAGACATCGGAGCAAATCGCGCAGCTTAACTCACCCTGCTGCTCCCAATGTTTGGTGATGCAGCCTCTGTGAATAGAGATAATCACATGAACAATAATTCAGTTGTCAGGGTCTATTTTATTTGGGGAAAAAAACTAAGATGTCTATAGTGCTAGGTCAATGGGGACAAGAATTGAAAATCTTTCACGTTTGTGGAGCTGGTGAAGCACATCCCAAGGAACCTTGTTAAAAGACAGACCCACATTTATACAGGATCTTTCACAAATTCAGGACTTCCAAAGCTCTTCACAGACAATGACGCAATTCTGGAAATGTGCGACACCAAACGGCCAGTTTGCAGACAGCAAGCTCTCACAAACAGCATTGCCAATGTTTTAGTGATGCTGAGAAATAAATATTGTCCCAGGACAACAAGATGTGCTCCCCAATAGAGTGTTGGCCTTTATTCCAAAGGGAATGGAGTGTAGAATTAGGGAAGGTTTGCTAAAACTATACAGACCACACCTGGAATACTGTCAATAGTTTTGGTCCTGTTAGCGAAGATATACTGGCATTGGAGGCAGTGCAGAGAAGGTTCACTAGGTTGATCTCGGGTATGGGGGGATTTTCTTATGAGAGGTTGAGTAGGTTGGGTCTGTACTCATTGGGGTTTAGAAGAATGAGAGGCGACCTTATTGAGACATATCGGATTCTCAGGGGGTTTGACAGGGTCAATGTGGAGAGGTTGTTGCCCTTTTAATAATGTTTATTATTGTCACAAGTAGGCTTACATAAACGCTGCAATGAAGTTACTGTGAAAATCCCCTCATCATCACAATCCGCCGCCTGTTCGGGTACACAGAGGGAGAATTCAGGATGTCCAATTCACCTAACAAGCACGTCATTCGGGACTTGTGGGAGGAAACTGGAGCACCCGGAGGAAACCCACGCAGATATGGGGAGAACGTGCAGACTCCGCACAGACAGTGACCCAAGCCGGGAATCGAACCCGAGACCCTGGCGCTGTGAAGCAACAGTGCTCACCACTGTGCTACCGCATGGGAGAGTCTAGGACTAGAGGGCATAATCCCAAGAGTAAGGGGATTGTCTATTTAAGAGAGCGACAAGGAGGAATTTCTTCTCTGAGAGGGCAACGAATGTGTGGAATTCTTTACTGCAGAAAGCTGTAGGGGCTGGGTCGTTAAGTATGTTCAAGGCAGGACAGCAGGGTGGCGCAGTGGTTGGCACTGCTGCCTCACGGCAGCGAGGATCGATCCCGGCCCTAGGTCACTCTCCGTGTGGAGTTTGCACATTCTCCCCGTGTCTGTGTGCATCTCACCCCCACAACCCAAAGATGTGCCGGGCAGGTGGATTGGCCACACTAAATCGCCCTTGAATTGGAAGAATAAAAATTAATTGGGTACTCTAATTTTTTTTTTTAAACCACGTGCAAGACTGAGATAGACAGATTGTTAATCAGTCAGGGAATCAAGGGTTATGGGAATAAGGCGGGAAAGTGGAGTTGAGGATTATCACATCAGATCTTCTTTCATTGAATGACAGAATGTACTCGATGGGCCAAATGGCCTAATTCTGCTACTACATATTATGATCTTAATTAACATTCTACGGCCTGTATGTTAACCCAAGAGGGCAGATGGGTTCTCGATCCAAAACCGGATCAAAAAGACGGCACTTTTGGGATGCGAGTGCGGCTGAATGTGACAGCAACTGAGTCCTGACTGACACTGAATAAGGGAACCATATAAAGAAATGGCCACTCCAAATTCCCAGGCAAGCACAATTCCCACAGGGTCAGGGAAGAAGTACAAGGGGTAATGAGCCAGCTGCTAGGGGCCACATGTAAACCACAGCCTGCAGTTTAGACACCACAGACTTGATGAGGTAGCCTTGCAACAGTTGCCTAATACTACTAGGATGCTGAGGTTATGCATCATCAATGCCGCCTCTCCCACTGTTAACATTTAGGCTTCCAAATACCTTCATTAAGGTATTCCAGTATCAGCCTCCCCGAACAGGTGCTGGAATGTGGCGACTAGGGGCATTTCACAGTAACTTCATTTGAAGCCTACTTGTGACAATAAGCGATTTTCAAATTTTTAATTAATGTTCAACACCAAGTTAGTTTCCACAGATATACTTTGTACATCAATGAGCAAATGAAAACAGCACCTTAAACTTCACTAATAGCTTTCAAATTTGTTAGGAGGACCAGTTCTACAATCCAAAAATGTTGCGATCACGGTTACTGGGCCACTGTTTTAAAAAGGTTCTTATTTTCAGTTTTCTTTTCTAAAGCCGAATGCAAAACCTCAAAACTGCCATGGTGGCAAGTCATCCCTCATTCTCTGCATTATCAGCTCAGTAATGTAACCACTACATGACTACACCCAGGCTGGTTTTGATTCCTCAATACCTTTGCTTAACAAAAACATTTATCTATCTCAGCTATAAAATGAACTGATCGAGAATCAACTGCTGTTTGTGGGAGAGAGTTCCAAACCTCTACCACCCCTTGAATGAAGAAGTTCTTCCTAACATCTCTCTTGAATGGTTTGGCCCTAATTTTTAGACTATGCTCGAATCTCCAACTCGTGGAAACAGTTCATCTCGATCTACCCTGTCTTTCCCTGTTAATATCATGGAAGACTTTGATCAGATCAACCCTCCTTCTAAATTCTAGCAAAAACAGGTCTAATTCGTGTAATCTCTCCTCATAACTTAACCCCTGTAGTCCAGGTATCATTTTTGTAAACCTATGTTGCACTCCCACCAAGGTCAAAACATCCTTCCTCAGGTGTGGTGCCAAAACTGTTCACAAGTGACTCCAAGTGGGGTCTAACCAGGGTTTTGTATAGCTGCAGCATAACCCCTGTGGCTTTATTGCCCAATCCTCTAGATATAAAGGCCAGCATTCCATTAGCCTTTTTGATTAATTTCTGCATTTGTTCGAGGCATTTTAAAGATCAATGCACCTGAATCCCCAGGTCGCTTTGGGTAATCCATTGAATTTAGTTTCATACCATATATCCTCTTTTTGGTCCAAAATGGATAACCTCATGTGTGCTTATTTAAAAATCCATTTCCAAAGTTTTGCCCATCTATCAATAACCCTTTATAATTTTCCAATGTCATCTACACGGTCTACAATGCCACCAAAAGTATCATCTGAACGTTGGATATATAACATGTTCCCCACTTGCTCATTTGTACCAAAATAAACTCTGAAGTTCACAGTATGGAAGGGCTACAGTTTTGAGGAAGTGTTCCAAATGAGACATTAAACTGACACAGGCCCTGCCAGCTCATCCAGATAGACTAAAAAAGATCCTATGGTTTTGAAGAAGAGTTCTCCCCATTTCTGGGCGTCTATTTACCCATCAACAAATATTATCGCACGTGAGACCTTGCTGCGAGCAAATTCGCAGCTACATTTCTCCCGGTACAACAGTGGCTAGACTCAGGTTGTGGAAAAGCAGCATAAATGCAAGCCAATCTTTGATTTTGCAATAACCTGGCAGCTGCTGTGATCACTCTCTGGCGCAAGCCCAAATTGCATAATAGCTTTGTTGATCTCAGTTTCACAATTTTCCAAAGTGGAATTCGAACTCACCGCCGTGTTGCTAATCCAGGACCAAATCCCTGCCGATAGCTTCAGACCACAAACCTCACCCAGGCCCAATAAATATCGATGCCACACCCTCCAGCAGTACCCCATCTATCCAAGGTCACCGGCGCCAGCCTCCAGTGACCCCTCCCCTCCCACCCATCCAAGGCCACCGGCGCCCATCTCCTCTCCTCCCCCCCCCCCTCCCCGCATCTAAGACCACTGACGCCGCCCACCCCCCAATCCATCCAGGACCAACAACCCAGCAAGTGATTGCAATCGAGACTGCAAGGCTTGAGGGGAGAGGGCAGAGGAAGGTGCAGTGGTGGCTTTCAAAGAAAAATGGAACTAGTTAGGCGCTGAAAGGACGAAGAATTGCAGGGGGACAGGGCGAAGGGATGGGGCCTGCAGTGAGGTGACAGGGATTCAATGGGCCAAACGGCCCCTCTGCGTGCTGTCACTGCCCGCCGCTCGCCCGGGCCCAGACACTCCCTCAGAGACTGCCAGCTAAGCACCTGCAGAAGTAATGTTCGCACTGGAGCTCCACCGGGTCGGTGAAGATGGCAAGACAAAGAGGGCAGGTCAGGTCCAGCACCAGCTTTGAGAGGCCCTCCACCATCGCCGCCATCTTGGCCCCAGCCCGCAGCGACGTCACCGACAGCGGCGGCCAACCAGCGATCGCGATGGGAGCCCAACGTCACGGGCAGCAGGGGGGAGGGGCCATACGCAACCGAACGTGGCGATTGCAAGATAGGGAAGTCGTCGACCAATCAGCGATAGTGACCCAACGTCACGGGTGGCAGGGGAGGGCACAAGTGCAACCAAGCAAGACGATTGGAGAAAAGGCGTCGGCCAATCAGTGATCCAGACGGGGGCCCAAGCATGGCGATTGGAGGATGGAGAAAAGGCATCCCCAATCAGCGATACGGACGGAGACCCAACGTCACAGACCCACGTGAAACTAAGCCAGGCGAGTGGAGGACGGGGAAAGGGCGTCGGCCAATCAGGGCCCACACGGCGGGACATACGCGGCAGCAGCCAATCATAGGCACATAAACGGCAACTAGACGTCACAGACGACGTGCAGCCAATCAGAGCCCGAGGGCCGGGAATGACGTCGGGCCAATGGGACAGCCAGGGCGCAGAGGAGAGAAGCCAATCGCCACAATCTCACAAGCCAAGCCCTCGCATCATGGTTGTCACCCCGCCGTCCTCGAAAGCCCCGCTGCGCTCTCTGATCAAGGCCTCAACAGCCATCCACAGGTTCTGGCCCAGCGGCCACTGCCCCATCGGGCTCACCGCGTCGTTGGCCAGCCGTCGCAAGAGGCGCCGCAAGGCTCGGCGGCCGGCGCGCAAAAGGCCCCGGTTGGCCCATCAGGACATCGACTGGGATGCCTTGTCCTGCCATGTGGTCGTGCAGCCAATCGGCGACCACAGAGCGGGGGAGCGGAGGAAGCCGGGAGGAGGCGGGGCCGGAAGGAGGGGCCGGCCGAAGTGCGGGAGCAGCCGGCCGAAGCGGAAGTGGGGGAGGGGCGTCAACCGTCACGTGAAGCGGACCACCCTATCGCAGAACTCCGTCGGCTGATTGGCAGACCGGAAGTCCCTCCTGTGACCCACCTGTGAAGCCACTCGGAATTATTTGCATCTGATCACCTGTCTACCTTGATAAAGTCAATAAATTGGGGGAAACAAACAGCTCTTGGCAAATTCCTCTGAACTGCGCAAAAATTGCACCCTACAGCTATGCCTGAGGGGGTGGGGAAAAACATGTTGCTTCATTGTTATTGTGAAGGACTTAGGGCCTGAAAGTGGGAACTAAAATGAGCGGCTGGTTGTTCTTTGGCTGGCACAGACACGATGGGCTGAATGGCCTCTTCCTTCACCGTAACTATGACAAAGGGTTATCTGGACTCGAAACGTTAGCTCTTTTCTCGCCTGACACCCCCCGGCCCCCCCCCGTGGGGTGAATTATTTGCCTTTCGCAACTTTGTTCGGCCTCTTTAATGGATGCGCGTGATGAGGTGCCACCTGGACCACCATAGTGGGGATGAGGGAAGGTTCGCCAGGCTGATTCCTGGGATGGCAGCATTGTCATGTGAGGAGAGATTGGATCGCCAAGGCCTTATTCACTGAATTTAGAAGATTGAGAGGGGATGACGAGGCAAAACGCGTAGTGACATTGTTGCTGCACATGTTATCCAGAGACCCAGGGTAATGGTCTGTGGACCCGGGTTCGAATCCCCACCACGGCAAATGATTGAGATTCGAATTCAACAAAAATCTGGAATTTATCTTAATGGTGACCATGAAACCATTGTCAATCGTAAACACCCATCTAGTTCCCTAATGTCCCTTTTGGGAAGGAAAGCTACCGTCCTTACCCAGTTTGGCCTGCGTGTGACTCCAGACTCACAATGTGGTGACAGACTTTTAATCAGTAAGGGAATCAAGGGGTTTGGGGTTAATGCGGGAAAGGGAAGTTGAGGATTTTCAGATCCGTTTTGATTTGTTTATTGTCACGTGTACCGAGGTACAGTGAAAAGTATTTTGCTGTGCAGCTCAAGCAGATCATTTGGTACATGAAAAGAAAAGAAAATACATAATAGGGCAACACCAAATACACAAAGTAAATATCTAGACACCGGCATCGCGTGGAGCATAGAGGAGTTTAGTATTAATCAAGTCAGTCCATAAGATGGACGGCACAGTAGCAAGATAGATAAGTCTCCTGATAGTTAAGATATTAAGGTAGATATGTCTCCTGGGCCAGATGGGATTTACCCTAGAATACTGAGGGAATTGCTGGGGCCTTGACTGACATCTTTGTATCCCTCGTTGGCTATAGGTGAGAGGACTGGAGAATAGCTAATGTGGTACCGCTGCTTAAGAAAGGTAGGAATAATCCTGGAAACTATAGGCCGGTGAGCCGCACGTCGGTAATAGGTAAATTATTGGAGAGAATTCTCAGGGACAGGGTTATACCCATTTGGAAACAAATGGACACCTGAGCGAGAGACAGCGTAGTTTTGTGAAGGGGAGGTCGTACCTCACTAACGATTGAGTTTGAGGAGGTGACAAAGATCATTGATGAGAGGAGAGCAGTGGATGTTGTATACATGGACTTCAGGAAAGCAGATATAATACAATACAGCAGAGCACAAAGTGATACACTTTGGTAAGAGGAAGGCAGTATAAACTAAAGGACAGTGCAGGAACAGAGATATAATAATAATCGCTTATTGTCAAAAGTAGGCTTCAATGAAGTTACTGTGAAAAGCCCCTATTCACCACATTCCGACGCCTGTTCGGGGAGGCCGGTACGGTGTGTGGAGGTATATATGTACAAATTACTGAAGGTGGCAGGGAAGGTTGAGAAAGCGATTAAAAACAAATTGGGTCCTGGGGTTTATAAATAACGACACAGTACAAATGAAAGGAAGTTACGATGAGCCTTTGTAAAAGGCTAGTAAGGCTGTAACTGGAGAATTGTGTCCAATTCTGGATGCTGTACTATAAAATGAATGTAAAAGCCTTCGAGGAGGCACAGAAAAGATTCATGAGAATGGTTCCTGGGATAAAAGATATTGGGTTACCTGGATAGATTGGAGAAGCTGGGGCTGTACTCCTAAAGAGTGAAAATAAAGTTTGAGGGGACTTGTTCGCGTTTTTCAAATCATGAGGGGTTGTGATGTAGAAGGTAGGGAGAAACCTTTCTGATTAATGAGTGTCAGGGAGCTGAATGAAAATAGCACCAAAGGGAACATGAGGATAAACGTTTATACAGCGAGTGATAATGATCCTGAATGCTCAACATGAAAAGTTCAATAATGGGAAGTTTACAAAGCTACAAGAAAAGAGCAGGACAGTGGTGTTTGTTAAATTTCTCCTGCAGAGAGTCATTAAGAGTGAAAGCACAAAATGGCCTCCCTCCGTAACCATTCTGCGATTCTGACTGGTAGAGAAAAATGATCTCTTTTGGGAACACATTTTTAATTTAATAAACACATGCAATAATTAGGATTTCTTGTTCACAAGGTTACTTTCAACAAAAATAATTGCTATTCTAAAGAACTGGTTTATAATTTTTAAGCAGGCTTATTCGTCTTCCAACTTCCATCGGGCAGGAGATACAAAAGTCTGAGAACATGCACGAACAGATTCAAAAACAGCTTCTTCCCCGCTGTTACCCAGATTCCTAAATGACCCTCTTACGGACTGATCTGATTAATACTGCACCTCTGTATGCTTCACCCGACGCTGGTGTCTATGTATTTACATTGTGGACCTTGTGTTGCCCTAATACGTATTTTCTTTTATTTTCATGTACTAAATGATCAGTTTGAACTGCTCGCAGAAAAATACTTTTCACTGTACCTCGGTACATGTGACAATAAACAAATCCAATCCAATCCAGGTAAACAAATAAAATTGTAAGTGTTGGCAGAAAGTTTGGACAGACAATTCAGGCTGATAGTCATCCTGGATGTGCTGTTAAATCAAGACCCCTTCTCCCTCTGGAGTAGATATGAACATGCAAATTAGGAGCCCTTAAGTCTTCCACCAATCAATAAGATGATGGCTGACATATAAGATCCAATGACACAAGATTGAAGAAGAACACTTGAGACTAAAAACAGGTCATCTGATGGAAAATCTCAGCAGGTCTGGCTCCATCTGTAGGGAGAAAAAAGAGCTAATGTTTCGAGTCCAATGACTGTCAAAACTAACAGACAGAGAAAGTGGGAAATATTTATACTGTGGAGTGAGAATGAAAGATGAGTCATAGCCACAGAAGCTAATGGCCACAGAAACCAAGGGGAAAGAGTGTTAATGGCAGTCCCCAGAGAGGACAAAAGATGTGAAAGGCCAAACAGCAGAGAAACTGACATCAGAGGGTGAACTGTGACAGATGTAGATGTGGGAGGAGGGGAAGTGGGAAGCAAAGTGGAGAAAGGGGAAGGAAAGGGGGTGGGGTTTAATATTAAGAAAGAAAGAAATGGTAAAAGACAGTGAAAATGAAATGGGATGAAAACAAATGGGTGGAGGTGGGGTGGAGCTAATCATCTGAAGTTGTTGAATTCGATGTTGAGACTGGAAGGCTGTAGCGTGCCTAACCGGAAGATGAGATGTTGTTCCTCCAGTTTGCGTTGAGCTTCACTGGAACACTGCAGTAGGCCAAGGACAGACATGTGGGCCTGGGAGCAGGGTCTTGTGTTAAAATGGCAAGCAACGGGAAGGTCAGGATCTTGAATGCGCACTGACTGGAGATGCTCAGCAAAGCGATCACCCAGTCTGCGTTTGGTCTCTCCGATATAGAGGAGACCACATTGGGAGAGATGCAAGTGAAACGCTGCTTAACCTGGAATGAGTGTTTTGGGCCTGGGATGTTAAGCATGGAAGAGGTAAAGGGGTAGGTGTTACACCTTCTGCGATTGCATGGGAGGGGTGGAAACTGGAAGCAAAGTTGATGAATTTTCCAGGTCCGGACAAGAACATGAAGCGGCATCAAAATAGTCATCAATCCATCGGTAAAGGAGTTGTGGGAGGGGACCCGGGTAGGCCTGGAAGAGGAAAGTTCCACATACTCCATAAAAAGGCAAGCGTAGCTAGGACCCATGCGGGTACCCATTGCTACACCTTTGATTTGGAGAAAGTGGGATGAGTTAAAGGAGAAGTTGTTGAGAGATAGAACGAGTTCAGCCAGGCGGATGAGAGTGGTGATGGATGGAAATTGTCCGGGCCTCTTTTTGAGAAAGAAGCGAAGAGCTCTCAGGCCATCCTGGTGTGGGATGGAGTTGTAGAGAGATTGCACATCCATGGTGAATAGAATGTGGTTAGGGCCCGCGGACAGGAAGCTGTCAATATGACGCAGGGCATCAGAGGAATCCCGGATGTAGGTGGGGAGGGATTTTCCAGCATTTTCTTTTTGGTTTCAGATTCCAGCATCTGCAGTAATTTGCTTTTAACAGGTCATCTGATTATTATCTCATTGTTCTTTAAGTGCAAACTCACTGTTGCCTTTCCGATATTACCACAAGAGCCACAATCCAAATCAATAGGAACCTTACAGTGCAGAAGGAGGCCATTTCGCCCATCAAGTCTGCACCAACCCTCTCAAAGAGCACCCTACCTAGGTCCAGTCTCCCACCCAGCCGGCACACCTTTGGACACCATGGGGCAATTGATCATGGCCAATCCACCTAACCTGTGCATTTTTGGACTGTGGGAGGAAACTGCAGCACCCGGAGGAAAACCACGCAGACATGGGGAAAACGCGTCCACTCCACAAACGTACCCAAGGCCGGAATTGAACCCAGGTCCCTGGCACTGTGAGGTAGCAGTGATAACTATTGTGCCACCACGCCACCCTTGTATAACATTGTAAAATGTATAACATTGATTGTAAAGCAGTGGTGCATATCCTGAGGTTGTGAAAGGTGCCATTTTAATGCAAGTTTTTTCATTCCCCAAAGGCGTTGAAAAGTAATGCCTACACTTTGGAATTATTTTAAGGTGGGAATAACCACAGCATGCGTGCAAAATCCTACCTTCAATGCTTTATCAATTTAACTGAAGGGGTATTCCACATTATTGGCCCATAATTGGTTCTGTTATGTTCCAAATCAGTGGGATTAAGTAGGTAGAGGTCATTTTCACGTGGGAGTCTATACGGGCTGTGGAATGAGAAAATTCAGTTCTGGTGGTTGCTGACATCACATTATTTTGGATTTGAAGACTTGCCTTCAATGATTATTTCACACCTTAAATTGCCTACAGGTATTCTGGTAGTATGTAACTGGAAATAGAATAATTTGCACTCGAATAAAAGATGCATTTGACTGCAAGGTTCCTCATTTGTATCATGTGTATATATCATGCAGTGAGAAGAGGTCTTGTGGTGTGGTGGTAGTGTCCCTGCCACTGGCCCAGAAACTCTGTGTTGAAGTCCAGTGCCAGGACATATTGGCCACGATACAGTGCTCATAACATGGCCGTTCAACGGGCTAATAATCAGCTCGGGTATCCTACCACGCTTTGCCACAACGGAAAAGTGAGTGTGCGTGTGAGACGATATGCTTTAAAAAAATGTATTGAGAGTGACACATATGTATAGCGGAGGGAAATACAGTAGGGAATCATTACTTTAATTGCTAAGAGATTAACCAAGGGATATTCTCGATCTAGCCAGGGGTGGCATCAATCAGCACTGTGATGGCAGGAAGCAGAGATTTTCCAGGCCCGGTTGTAAAGCGCGGCATGGTAGCATAGTGGTTGCTTCACAGCGCCAGGGTTCCATGTTTGATTCCCGCTTGGATCACTATTTCTGCGGAGTCTGCACTTTCTCCCCCTGTCTGTGTGTGTTTCCTCCCACAAGTCCCGAAAGACGTGCCTGTAGGTGAATTGGACATTCTGAATTGTCTCTCAGTGTACCCGAACAGGTGCTGGAATGTGGCGACAAGGGGATTTTCACAGTAACTTCATTGCAGTGTTTATGTAAGCCTACTTGTGACAATAATAAAGATTATTATTCTCAATTGCCCTTGAGAAGGTATAATTATACATAATGTAGACAGATTTTGTCTTTCTAGACTTTTGCGTCTTAAAGGGTTGAGTTTAATCCAATTGGCGCATACACATTGGGACTTAGTGCGAGTAAAGGAGTGGGCAGCGAGCGTTTTGGATGAGCTGACTCATCCTCAGCATCATGTGGGTCGGAAGGAAAACTTTCCAGGCCGGGGCCTTGCTCGGCGACACACGTCACATGGATGAGAATCGTAAAATCGAGGCATTGCTGGACCGGGAGCCAGTGTCAGTGAATGTCTGTGCGGAGTTTGCACGTTCTCCCCGTGTCTGTGGGATTCCTCCGGGTGCCCCGCTTTTCTCCCACAGTCGAAAGATGTTCAGGCTGGGTGTACTGGCCATGCTAAGTTGCCCCTTAGTGTCCAAAGATGTGCCGGTTAGTGGGGTTACGGCGGGGTCCTACATAAGGTGCTTTTCCAAAGGGAAGGTGCAGATCGGATGGGCCTAATGCCCTCATCCTGCACATAGGCATTCTTTTTTAAAAATGAATTTAGAATGTGTTGAAAGATGAAAAAGATCAACTTGTTCAATGCTCCATGTTTCCTTCCCTCTCTCCAGGATTTGCTCTCAAGATCTCGCGCCAATTCCGGGAGACTCCCGGCCAGTCCGGGAGGGTTGGCATCTCCCTGGCCGACGCTGACCAACAATATCCTCTTTGTCCCGCTCCTCCTTGCCGCCTCCAGCCGCTTCCCGCTGCTCACAGTCTCCCGTCCCCGACTCCCGGAACTTTCCACAACTTTCTTCCCGGGACTCGAACCTTCCACAAAACTCTCCAACTCTCGGCCTCCCGCCCGCCCACCGCGCTCTCATTGGCCAACATTCGGCGATGACATCACCGCCCCGCCCTCATTGGTCCGCGCCGCCGTCAATCATCCTCCGGGCGCCGCCCACTCGGCCGCTCTCAGCCGATATAAAGGACAAGAGCTGAGCGGCTCCCAGTCACAATCACCCTCCCGCCCGGGAACACAGAGTAGTTGGCAACTGGATCACTGCCTCACGAAAACCTCGCAGCAGCAGCAGAGGAGACTGAATTCACTCGGCTTGGATCAGGACTCAAGATGCCACCAGCTAAAGGAACAGCCATTGGCATTGACCTGGGCACCACCTACTCCTGCGTGGGGGTCTTCCAGCACGGCAAGGTGGAGATCATCGCCAATGACCAGGGCAACCGCACCACCCCCAGTTACGTGGCCTTCAACGACACCGAGAGGCTCATCGGAGACGCCGCTAAGAACCAGGTGGCTCTCAACCCACCCAACACCATCTTTGATGCCAAGAGGCTCATCGGGAGGAGGTTCGACGACCCGCTGGTCCAGTCTGACATGAAGCACTGGCCCTTCCAGGTGGTAAATCACGCGGGGAAGCCCAAGGTGAAGGTTGAGTACAAGGGGGAGGAGAAAACCTTTAACCCTGAGGAGATCTCCTCCATGGTGCTGACTAAGATGAAGGAGATGGCTGAGGGCTACCTGGGACACACCGTCACCAACGCTGTTGTCACTGTGCCTGCTTACTTCAATGACTCCCAGCGCCAGGCAACCAAGGACGCCGGGGTGATCGCTGGCCTCAATGTCCTCCGTGTCATCAATGAGCCAACAGCAGCTGCCATTGCCTACGGCCTGGACAAGAAGGGCAGAGGGGAACACAATGTTCTCATCTTTGACTTGGGAGGTGGCACCTTCGACGTGTCTGTTCTCTCCATTGATGGCGGGATCTTTGAAGTGAAATCCACAGCGGGCGACACCCACTTGGGAGGAGAGGACTTTGATAACCGCATGGTCAATCACTTCATTGAGGAGTTCAAGCGTAAATACAAGAAGGACATCAGTCAGAACAAGAGGGCGGTCAGGAGACTGAGGACAGCCTGCGAGAGAGCCAAGAGAACCCTGTCTTCAAGCACCCAAGCCAGTATTGAGATTGACTCTCTGTTTGAAGGCATAGACTTTTACACGTCCATCACCAGGGCTCGGTTTGAGGAGCTGAATTCTGACCTGTTCAGAGGCACTCTGGAACCAGTGGAGAAAGCTCTGAGAGACGCCAAGATGGACAAATCACAGATCCACGATGTGGTCTTGGTCGGGGGCTCCACTCGCATCCCCAAGATCCAGAAACTGCTGCAAGATTTCTTTAACGGCAAAGCGCTGAACAAGAGCATCAATCCTGATGAAGCCGTGGCCTATGGAGCGGCTGTCCAAGCGGCTGTTCTGATGGGGGATCAGTCGGAGAATGTCCAGGATTTACTTCTCCTGGATGTCGCTGCCCTGTCTCTGGGTCTTGAGACCGCAGGAGGGGTGATGACCGCACTCATCAAGCGTAACACCACCATTCCCACCAAGCAGAGCCAGACCTTCAGCACTTACTCTGAGAACCAGCCCGGGGTCCTCATTCAGGTGTACGAAGGAGAGAGAGCCATGACCAAGGACAACAACCTCCTGGGCAAATTTGAGTTGAGTGGCATTGCCCCTGCCCCCCGTGGGGTGCCACAGATCGAGGTCACCTTTGACATTGATGCCAACGGCATCCTCAATGTTTCTGCTGTTGACAAGAGCACCGGCAAAACCAACAAAATCACCATCAGCAACGACAAGGGTCGGCTGAGCAAGGAGGAGATTGAGAGGATGGTGCAGGAAGCAGAAAGGTACAAAAGCCAGGATGAAGTCCAGCGACAGAGAATCGCAGCCAAGAACTCCCTGGAGTCATACGCCTTCAACGTGAAGAGCTGGGTGGAGGACGTGAGTGTGAAGAATAAGATCAGTGAGGCAGAGAAGAAGAATATCATTGAGCAGTGTAAGCAGGCAATCCAGTGGCTGGAGAACAATCAGATGGCAGAGAAGGAGGAGTTTGCGTTCCAGCTGAAAGAGCTGGAAAAACTCTGCAATCCCATCATTGCCGACCTATACCAAGGAGGAGCATCAGCAACTGGGAGCTCTTGCCGATCCCAGACTGGGAATGCCTATTCCACAGGACCCACTGTGGAGGAGGTGGATTGAAAGGCCGGTATTAACTTTGTTTAATGCCTTGAATTTAACATTGCACAAATGGTTACATTGACATTGATTTTTCCTAAAATGTTGGACAAGTGAGGTTCTTACTTAACATCTTTCTGTGCCTTTGTTCCATTAAGTTGGAAAGAAAGGAAATGTTTTTTATGTATATTATGCATATTTGTTATAGTTGTTAGTTACTATGCGTTGCCTGGACATATTTTTAACTCTCTGTCAATTTTCCATAAATGAATGTTGTTTGTGCCACTATTTAATTGTCTGAAATTAAATCTGAAATTTTCAATTAATTTCTTTTATACTCATTCTGTTTTGTTTCTTTGTGGTACATTCGAGTTTAGTTGCACAGATTAACAATTCAGCCCACCTTAATTTGTCAACCATTATTACTGTTGCAACAGCCAACAAAAGTTCCTCCCAGGGCGGCACGGTAGCACAGTGGTTAGCACTGTTGCTTCACAGCTCCAGGGTCCCAGGTTCGATTCCCGGCTTGGGTCACTGTCTGTGCGGAGTCTGCACGTTCTCCCCGTGTCTGCGTGGCTTTCCTCCCACAGTCCAAAGATGTGCGGGTTAGGTGGATTGGCCATGATCCATTGCCCTTAGTGTCCAAAAAGGATAGGTGGGGTTACTGTGTTACGGGGATAGGGTGGAGGTGTGGGCTTAAGTAGGGTGCTCTTTCCAAGGGCCGGTGCAGACGTGATGGGCCGAATAGCCTCTTTTTGCACTGTAGATTCTATGATGGTTTATTGCTTTCTAATTTGTTCATGGGATGTGTAATTGCTGGCTGGGCCAACGTTTATTGCCTTTGAACTGTGTGGTTTGCTCTGTCATTTCAGAGGCACCATTCAGAGCCAACCACATTGCTGTGGATCTGGGGTAACATGGAGGCTAGATCGGGTAAGGACGGCAGATTTCCTTCCCGAAAGGACATTAGTGAACCAGATGGGTTTTTGCGACAACCGACAATGGTTTCATGGTAATCATTCGAGTTGTATTTCCAGATCTTCTATTGAATTCAAATTTCACCATCAGCTGGGGCACTACTGTGGGTCACTGGATTACTATTCCAGTGACAATACCTGCTATGTGGGCAAAGACAGCGTCCAATTTACAAACAGCAGTTCTCGTCTTCCGGGTGCGGCGATGACCAGCTGAGTCGCACGTTTCGGCAGCTCCCTGTGAAACGGACTTTTGGGCTCTTGATAGGAGCCCCAACGGCAATTTTGACGGCTAAAAACACTGTGCGGTAAACCAGAAGGGAATCCCCCCTGGATACGGATGGAAAAAGGAGGAGAGAGTGGCCAGATTGCAGTGGATCCTTTAGAACAGCGGCAAGGAAGGCAAGCAAAAACCAAGATGGCGTCGGAAGGTGGCAGTTTAACATGGGGCCCTGAACAACAAGAGTTCTTGAAATGCTGTGTGGAAGAGATCAAAAAGGAAATGAAGAAAGAGCTGTTGGCCCCGATACTACAGGCGATCGAAGGGCTAAAGGAGGAACAAAAGACCCAGGAGCGGGAGCTTCGGGTCGTGAAGGCAAAGGCAGCCGAGAATGAGGACGATATACAGGGCCTGGTGGTGAAGACGGAGATGCAGGAGGCACATCAGAAACGATGTGTGGAAAGGTTGGAGGCACTGGAAAACAACGCAAGGAGGAACAACCTGAGGATTCTTGGTCTT
This sequence comes from Scyliorhinus torazame, assembly GCF_047496885.1. Lineage (NCBI taxonomy): Eukaryota > Metazoa > Chordata > Chondrichthyes > Carcharhiniformes > Scyliorhinidae > Scyliorhinus > Scyliorhinus torazame. Next base: position 221,895,793 of record NC_092720.1, read on the forward strand.
CCTGAAGGTGTGGAGGGAGCGGACGTCAGGGCATATGTGAGCACGATGCTGCACTCGTTAATGGGAGCGGAGGCCCCGGCGGGTCCGTTGGAGGTGGAGGGAGCATACCGAGTGATGGCGCGAGGACCGAGAGCAGGAGAAATTCCCAGAGCCATAGTGGTGAGATTCCTCCGTTTTAAGGATAGAGAAATGGTCCTTAGATGGGCGAAGAAAACTCGGAGCAGTAAATGGGAGAACGCGGTGATCCGCGTTTATCAAGACTGGAGTGCGGAGGTGGCGAGAAGGAGGGCGAGCTTTAATCGGGCCAAGGCGGTGCTTCATAAAAAGAAGATAAAATTTGGAATGCTGCAACCGGCAAGACTGTGGGTCACATATCGAGGGAGGCACCACTACTTTGAGACGGCGGATGAAGCGTGGACTTTTATTGTGGAAGAAAAACTGGAATGAGCGGGTTATTAAAAAGAACGTTCGAACAAAGTGGTGGGGCGAATGTGGGGGGCAAAGAGGGGTTTTATGTACTAATCCTGCGATGTGGTAACTTTTCTCTCTCCCACAGGTGGTGATGGGGGGAGGAGGGGAGGTGGAGGAGATGGGGCGTTGGCCATTGGGGGCGGGGCCAAGGGAGAAGCGCGGGCTTGGTTCCCGCGCTATGATAATCATGGCGGGAATAGAGAAGCAGGAAGGAGGGGGCGTCGCACGGTGCGAGCCGAGGTCACGGGGGGAAGCCGAGGTCAGCCAGAGTTTGCTGACTTCTGGGAGCAACATGGGGGGAGTAATTACGCTAGCGGGGGATCTAGCGGGGGGGGGTGGGAGGGGGGAATTACTGGGTTGCTGCTGCTGGGGAGAGGGGGGAGCTGGTATGGGAGAGGATGGGCGGGGGGGCACCGCCTGGGGGAGATACAGCTGCGTGGGAACCAGGTGAGGAGCTGGAAAAAGGTGATGGCTAATCGACAAGGGGGGGGGGGGGGTAGGAAGCCCCCCCAACTCGGCTGATCACGTGGAACGTGAGAGGGCTGAACGGGCCGATAAAGAGGGCACGGGTACTCGCACACCTTAAGAAACTTAAGGCAGGTGTGGTTATGTTACAGGAAACGCACCTGAAACTGATAGACCAGGTTAGGCTACGCAAAGGATGGGTGGGGCAGGTGTTCCATTCGGGGCTAGATGCGAAAAACAGGGGGGTGGCTATATTAGTGGGGAAGCGGGTAATGTTCGAGGCAAAGACTATAGTGGCGGATAACGGGGGCAGATACGTGATGGTGAGTGGCAAACTACAGGGGGAGACGGTGGTTTTGGTAAACGTATATGCCCCGAACTGGGATGATGCCAATTTTATGAGGCGGATGCTAGGACGCATTCCGGACCTAGAGATGGGAAAGCTGATAATGGGGGGAGATTTTAATACGGTGTTGGAACCAGGGCTGGATAGGTCGAAGTCCAGGACTGGAAGGAGTCCGGCAGCAGCCAAGGTACTTAAAAATTTTATGGAGCAGATGGGAGGTGTAGACCCGTGGAGATTTAGCAGACCTAGGAGTAAGGAGTTCTCGTTTTTCTCCTATGTCCATAAAGTCTACTCGCGAATAGACTTTTTTGTGCTGGGTAGGGCATTGATCCCGAAGGTGAGGGGAACGGAGTATACGGCTATAGCCATATCGGATCACGCTCCACACTGGGTGGACTTGGAGATAGGGGAGGAAACAGGAGGGCGCCCACCCTGGAGAATGGACATGGGACTAATGGCAGATGAGGGGGTGTGTCTAAGGGTGAGGGGGTGCATTGAAAAGTACTTGGAACTCAATGATAATGGGGAGGTCCAGGTGGGAGTGGTCTGGGAGGCGTTGAAGGCGGTGGTTAGAGGGGAGCTGATATCAATAAGGGCACATAAAGGGAAGCAGGAGAGTAAGGAACGGGAGCGGTTGCTGCAAGAACTTTTGAGGGCGGACAGACAATATGCGGAAGCACCGGAGGAGGGACTGTACAGGGAAAGGCAAAGGCTACATGTAGAATTTGACTTGCTGACTACAGGCCCTGCAGAGGCACAATGGAGGAAGGCACAGGGTGTACAGTACGAATATGGGGAGAAGGCGAGCAGGTTGCTGGCACACCAATTGAGGAAAAGGGGAGCAGCGAGGGAAATAGGGGGAGTGAGGGATGAGGAAGGAGAGATGGAGCGGGGAGCGGAGAGAGTGAATGGAGTGTTCAAGACATTTTATAAAAAAATATATGAAGCTCAACCCCCGGATGGGAGGGAGAGAATGATGGGCTTCTTGGATCGGCTGGAATTTCCCAAGGTGGAAGAGCAGGAAAGGGTGGGACTGGGAGCACAGATCGAGGTAGAAGAAGTGGTGAAAGGAATTAGGAGCATGCAGGCGGGAAAGGCCCCGGGACCGGATGGATTCCCAGTCGAATTCTATAGAAAATATGTGGACTTGCTCGCCCCGGTACTGACGAGGACCTTTAATGAGGCAAAGGAAAGGGGACAACTGCCCCCGACTATGTCTGAAGCAACGATATCACTTCTCTTAAAGAAGGAAAAGGACCCGCTACAATGCGGGTCCTATAGACCTATTTCCCTCCTAAATGTAGATGCCAAGGTCCTGGCCAAGGTAATGGCAATGAGAATAGAGGAATGTGTCCCGGGGGTGGTCCACGAGGACCAAACTGGGTTTGTGAAGGGGAGACAGCTGAACACGAATATACGGAGGTTGTTAGGGGTAATGATGATGGCCCCACCAGAGGGAGAAACGGAGATAGTAGTGGCGATGGATGCCGAGAAAGCATTTGATAGAGTGGAGTGAGATTATTTGTGGGAGGTGTTGAGGAGATTTGGTTTTGGAGAGGGGTATGTTAGATGGGTGCAGCTGTTGTATAGGGCCCCAGTGGCGAGCGTGGTCACGAATGGACGGGGATCTGCATATTTTCGGCTCCATAGAGGGACAAGGCAGGGATGCCCTCTGTCCCCATTATTGTTTGCACTGGCGATTGAGCCCCTGGCGATAGCGTTGAGGGGTTCCAAGAAGTGGAGGGGAGTACTTGGGGGAGGAGAAGAGCACCGGGTATCTTTGTATGCGGACGATTTGCTACTATACGTGGCGGACCCGGCGGAGGGGATGCCAGAAATAATGCGGATACTTGGGGAGTTTGGGGATTTTTCAGGGTATAAATTGAACATGGGGAAAAGTGAGTTGTTTGTGGTGCATCCAGGGGAGCAGAGTAGAGAAATAGAGGACCTTCCGTTGAGGAAGGTAACAAGGGACTTTCATTACCTGGGGATCCAGATAGCTAAGAATTGGGGCACATTGCATAGGTTAAATTTAACGCGGTTGGTGGAACAGATGGAGGAGGATTTCAAGAGATGGGATATGGTATCCCTGTCAATGGCAGGGAGGGTGCAGGCGGTTAAGATGGTGGTCCTCCCGAGATTCCTCTTTGTGTTTCAGTGCCTCCCGGTGGTGATCACGAAGGCTTTTTTTAAAAGGATTGAAAAGAGCATCATGGGTTTTGTGTGGGCCGGGAAGACCCCGAGAGTGAGGAAGGGATTCTTACAGCGTAGCAGGGATAGCGGGGGGCTGGCACTACCGAGCCTAAGTGAGTATTATTGGGCCGCTAATATTTCAATGGTGAGTAAGTGGATGGGAGAGGAGGAGGGAGCGGCGTGGAAGAGATTAGAGAGGGCGTCCTGTAGGGGGACTAGCCTACAGGCTATGGTGACAGCCCCATTGCCGTTCTCACCGAGGAACTACACCAAAAGCCCGGTGGTGGTGGCTACACTGAAGATTTGGGGACAGTGGAGACGGCATAGGGGAAAGACTGGAGCCTTGGGGGGGTCCCCGATAAGAAACAACCATAGGTTTGCCCCGGGGGGAATGGATGGGGGATATGGAATGTGGCAAAGAGCAGGAATAACGCAACTGAAAGATCTGTTTGTGGATGGGAAGTTCGCGAGTCTGGGAGCGCTGACCGAGAAATATGGGTTGCCCCAAGGGAATGCATTCAGGTATATGCAACTGAGGGCTTTTGCGAGGCAACAGGTGAGGGAATTCCCGCAGCTCCCGACACAAGAGGTGCAGGACAGAGTGATCTCAAAGACATGGGTGGGGGATGGTAAGGTGTCAGATATATATAGGGAAATGAGGGACGAAGGGGAGACTATGGTAGATGAACTAAAAGGGAAATGGGAAGAAGAGCTGGGGGAGGAGATCGAGGAGGGGCTGTGGGCAGATGCCCTAAGCAGGGTAAACTCATCGTCCTCGTGTGCCAGGCTAAGCCTGATTCAGTTTAAGGTATTACACAGGGCACATATGACTGGAGCACGGCTCAGTAAATTTTTTGGGGTGGAGGATAGGTGTGCGAGGTGCTCGAGAAGCCCAGCGAATCATACCCATATGTTTTGGTCATGCCCGGCACTACAGGGGTTTTGGATGGGGGTGACAAAGGTGCTTTCAAAAGTAGTAGGAGTCCGGGTTGAACCAAGCTGGGGGTTGGCTATATTTGGGGTTGCACAAGAGCCGGGAGTGCAGGAGGCGAGAGAGGCCGATGTTTTGGCCTTTGCGTCCTTAGTAGCCCGGCGCAGGATATTGCTAATGTGGAAAGAAGCCAAGCCCCCGGGGGTGGAGACCTGGATAAATGACATGGCGGGGTTTATAAAGCTAGAGCGGATTAAGTTCGTCCTAAGGGGGTCGGCTCAAGGGTTCACCAGGCGGTGGCAACCGTTCGTCGAATACCTCGCAGAAAGATAGACGGAATGGGAAAAAGAAGGCAGCAGCAGCAGCCCAGGATCGGGAGGGGTGGGGGGGGGGGGGGGGGGAGGAACCAGAAGGACTCTCAGGGTTGTTAATATATACTGTATAGTATGTATAGGTCGTTGCTACAGATAATTATATATTGGACTGTTAAATTATATTTTTGGAGAGTGTTACTTGTGACAAGGCAGTTGCCAATTAGGGCTAGTTTTCATTTTTGTTATTTATTATTTATTCATTTTTGTTTATAAAATAGGTCATTGTTATTTGTGTTGTTATAATATTGTGTAAAGGATGCACAATGTACTGTGTTGGTTGACCAAAAATTTTCAATAAAATATTTAATAAATAAAAAATACAAACAGCAGTTCTCTGATTACTGATGCCGAATCTTATTTTTGCTGTTGATCGGATGGTGTTGACTGGGACATGTGAAGAGCACTCTCCTGTCCCCTGAGGTCGTGATGCATGGGATCCACCTACAGTGGGTAGAGGGTCTGTGTAATAATAATAGTTTTTATTATTGTCACAAGTCGGCTTACATTAACACTGCAATGAAGTTACTGTGAAAATACCCCAGTTGCCTCACTCGGGTGCACTTAAGGGAGAATTCAGAATGTCCAATTCACCTGACAAGCACGTCTTTCGGGACTTGTGGGAGGAAATGGGAGCACCCGGAGGATACCCACGCAGACACGCGGAGAACGTGCAGACTCCGCACAGACAGCGACGCAAGCCGGGAATTGAACACGGGTCCCTGGAGCTGTGAAGCAACAGTGCTAACCTCTGTGCTATGTGTATTAACAGATCACAATCATTTAAGAGGAACAAAATTTGTACTGGTTTAAAAAGGCCAATAGTATGTTGGCCTTTATTACATGATTTGAGCATAGGAGAAATGATGTTTCACTAAATTCGCAGAGCCTTGCTGAGACCACACCTGGAGTATCATGTGCGGTATTGGTCTGACTCCTTACCTGAGGAAATATACCTGCCATAGAGGGAGTGCATCGAATATTCAGCAAATAATTTCCTGAGACGGATGGATTGTCTTGATGAGTAAAAATGAGAAATCATCTCATTCAAACATACAATATCCTTACTGGGCTCGCCAGAGTAAATGCAGGAAGGATGATTTCCTCTGGCTAGAACCCGGGGACATAGACTTGGAATAAGGGAATGGCCATTTAAGACTGGGTTGAGGAGAAATTTCTTCACTCCGAGGACAGTGAGTCTTTGGAATTTCCTGCTCTGGAGGCTCAGTCATTGAATTGAATATGTTCAAGACTGAAATCGAGAAGAGTTCTACAGATTGAAAACATCAACGGGTAAGGGGACAGTGCAGGAAAATATCAGCCGTGATCTCGGTCAATGGCAGAGCAGGTGCGAAGGGTTGAATGGTCGCCTCCTGCTATTTCAAACACTCTTTTATGGTTTCTGGGACAAATATGATATCGTTCATATTGCACCTGTCCCAAACTTTCACTTTCGTCAAAGCTATGAAGGAGGAGCTCAAATAACAAGGGGCCCGGCGGGAATTCGAAAAGAGTGAGGTTTAACGGTGGGGGGGGCAGAATTGGGAACAAAATGGCCGCCAATGTGTCTTGCAAGTGGGGGTTTAAACACTCGGTGTTGAGGGGCCGAAGCCAATGCTGGTTAGTGAACAGGGATGGATGGCGGGGAGGGCTTGGTGCAGGATAGAATACTACCGGTAGAATTCCGAACATTTGGAAAAATTCAGATAAGGTGGACTAAGGCTGTTCTGTTTAGTTGTTGGTCCAAGGGCTAGTGAGGCACGAATTGAAGCTTTTTTTTTGGGGGGGGGTGGGGTGGGGGGGAGCAGGGGAATTGTGAGGAAGAATTTCTAATGAAGGCTGAGGTAGACCCCATTGAGGCGTGCAAAGTATGAGGGCCATAGATTGGGTAGATAGGATGTAACCTTTAACCTTAGTACAGGGGTCAATAACCAGGGGATATAGATTTACGGTAAGAGCTTTAGAAGGGATTTGAGGAAATGCTTTTTCACCCAGAGGGTGTTGGGAATCTGGAACTCGCTGCCTGAGAGGGTGGGAGAGGCGGGAACCCTCACAACATTTAAGAAGCTTTTAGATGAGCGTTTGAAACTCCGTAGCGAACACTACGGAGCGAGTGCTGGAAATGGGATTGGAGTGGATAGGTGCTTGGTGGCCAGCACAGATGCGATGGGCTGATGGGCCTCTTCCTGTGTTGTAAAACTCCATGCCTCTATGAGCACTCGAGGATTGGTGGCAGATTAAGTTCCCTGGTTTCTAGACCTATCTGTTCTTTAATTTCTGGGATTTACTTTCTTCCCCTTGTTCCAATGTTCTGTTTCAGCGTCTGGAAGAGCAATGAATGCTGTTTCCTCTCTAGCTGTTAAGTTTCTACTGTCTTGGTTAAAACTAACCTCAAAAGGTCTTTGTCACTTCAGGTGGCCCCTGGTTGCTAAGCAACAGCACAGTCCTTCTCTGAGCTCTGTTTGCTTTTCATGTTGTAAACTCTCAAAGCATAATACAGACACAGAGTAACCAAAACCCCACTCATCCAAACACCTTTCTTCAGCATGAATCTAACTAAATTAAACTTACTTAAATCTATACCGTATTTCTAATATCCAACAGTGATTAGGCCGGCACGGTAGCACAGTGGTTAGCACTGTCACTTCACAGCTCCAGGGTCCCAGGTTCGATTCCTGGCTTGGGTCACTGTCTGTGTGGAGCCTACACATTCTCCGTGTCTGTGTGGGTTTCCTCCGGGTGCTCCGGTTTTCTCCCACAGTCCAAAGACGTGCAGGTTAGGTGGATCGGCCATGATAAATTGCCTCAGTGTCCAAAGGAGTTGGGTGGGGTTGCTGGCTTACGGTATGGGGCAGAGATGTAGGACTAAGTGGGGTGCTCTTTCCAAGGGCCAGTGCAGACTCGATGGACTATATGACCTCCTTCTGCACTGTAAATTCTATGTCTATGATTGTATGTCTATTACTCAAACCCACCTCTGTTTCTTGACAAGGGTTACGGGCAGAAGGTGGGAGAATAGAACCAGGTGAGTTGCTCAGTCAGAGAGCTGGTGTAGAAACAAAGGGCCACATGGCCTCCTGTACCATAGGAATTCTGTGATTCTCTGACCTGGAACTCACTGCCGGCTGAATCTTTACAAATAAACCTCTGCTTATGTCTGAATGCTCCACAGAGACCCAGCATGGACTCAATGGGCTGAATGGCTTCCTTCTGTGCTGTAATGACTCTAACGTTTGATCAAAGAAAGTGAAACTGACCAACGGATGGGAGAGCATTTGTGTTAGCTTGTGGACTGGTAACTTTGAATGGGGTGAAACAGCACTGTGGAATTACCTTCACCAGGTGTACTGCAGCAGTTCAAAGGGCAATTCAGGGTGGGCAACAAACTCTGGCCATGTCAGTGATACCAACATCCCATAAATGAGTAAAGGAAAATCCAAGATATGTCTCTTTCTCCCGCCACACACAGTCTGGGTAGCAACAGGAACATCCTAAACATTAATCCTACTGCTGACTCTTGTCTTTCCCTCTGTCAATTTTTTTCAAAATTTAATAAAATTCAGAAGTTCCACTTGGGTAGTTGTGGGAGGTGGTGGCGTAGTGGTATTGTCACTGGACCACTAATCTCGAGGTCCAGGGTAATGTTCCGAGGATCCTTGTTACCTGGTAGAGCGTTCAAATCCCACCATGACAGATTGTGAAATTTGAATTCAATATTTTTTTTAAAATCTGGAATTAATGATGTAATGATAATGATAAACGTATAAATTATTTTATAATATATTTCATAATTGCCGCAGTAATGATTTTAAAAGCTTGGGTCAAGGTATATATTAGTTGTCGTAATACTTTAAAGAACCTAGGTTCAGGTACCCAGACTGTGTCTGCTAAAGCTGTGATTAAGGAGTCATGAAATAATTAGTTATGCTTGATTTTAACTATTTACTTGGTTACAGATGAAGGGTTAATGGATTTTGGTTTAATGGATAATGGTTTTGATTTCTGGAGATTCCCTGGTGTGTAGATAATTTATGAGGGAATGGTGTTTAGACCAAGCTAAGCACGTCATGGAGCTTAGTGGGATAAGGACGATGTAATTCATGGGAGGAGCCGGGGCTGTCTGTAGCTTTACAGTCTGTTATAGGATTTAAAGTTTTTTTCTACGAATTAATGGGCAATTTAGCGTGGCCAATCTACCTACCCTGCACATCTTTGGGTTGTGGGGGTGAGACCCACAGACAGGGGGAGAAATGTGCAATCTCCAAACGGACAGTGACCCAGGCCGGGATCGAACCCGGGTCCTCAGCGCTGTGAGGCAGCGTGCTGATCACATGTCTGCTTAAGTTGAGCAGACATGTATTGGATCTGCGATTGAAAGGAACTCTCTTCAAAGGTCTCTACACAGCCAAGCAGGTAAACCTGTTTTTGTTAACTTTATTTATAAATGGCATTTGAACTGCATCGGTTGTTTAATTGAAGTAGAAGGTATAGGTTTTCATAGAATTTACAAAACAGAAGGAGGCCATTCGGCCCATCGAGTCTGCACCGACTCTTGGAAAGAGCACCTCCACCCTATCCCCATAACCCAGTAACCCCACCCAACACTAAGGGCAAATTTGGACACTAAGGACAATTTATCATGGCCAATCCACCTAACCTGCACATCTTTGGATTGTGGGAGGAAACCGGATCACCCGGAGGAAACCCACGCACACACGGGGAGGATGTGCAGACTCCGCACAGACAGTGACCCAAGCCGGAATCGAACCTGGGACCATAGGTTGTATGTTCAAGCTTTCCTTTTGTTCAAGAACGGTTTAACTGATTATTGTAAAGCTATTTATTTGATGTTAATGTTGTTAATTCTGTGTTTAAATTAGTTTGTTTTAACGAAAAGATACCTATTGATCGGAATCATCATTCCTGGGGTGAAGTATGCTTTCCTCACACTTTTATAAATTCAAAAAAAATTGTTTGGGGTTCTTGTCTGGTTTCCTAACAAATGTTGTGGCCTGGCCTGTCGGTATCTTAACATGATAAACATGAAACGATTGTCAATTGTCATAAAAACCCATCTGGTTTCCTAATGCCCTTTAAGGAAGGAAATCTGTCTCCCTTTCCCAGTCTGGTCCACATGTGACTCCAGACCCACTGTGGGTTGACTCTTAACTGCCTCTCTCTGAAATGACTGAGTGAGACATTCAGTTCGAGATCAATTAAGGATATGCTGATATCCCATGAAAGAATTAAAAAAATATTAAAGGGGAATTAATTGGAATCCTGAGGCAAAAATACATGCTTTAGTTCAGTAACTTTTATCAGGTTACATCTTAAAGTTCTTTTGTACACTGTCATGTGAGAGTGCCTTTAAGAAATGGATGTTTAAGCAATGTACCTTTAAGAAATGCATTGATGTCAGAGAGTGGGTGGAGATGAGCTCAGTTCGGCCATTTTGAAGTTAGTTCTGAGTTTTTAGTTTCAGTTTGAAAAGAGCTTGGGAGTGTCTGTGTTTGCAGTGAGCTGGATCTGCTGTGATCTCTGCCATGAAAGACTATCTCTGGATCATTTGGCTGATTTAAACTCATAATAGTGAAGCCTTTAACCTGATGTGTTCCTGTTTAACGGTGTTAAGTCTCTTGGATGTTGAAAGGAATAACTGAAGGATTATTTAGTGTTATAATATTTTCGGGGTTATCTTTGAAGTAAGGGGGTGTTAAGAGATCAAATGTTTTTAAAAAAGTGTTAAGTTGAGTTCATGGAATAAACATTGTTTTGTGTTTAAAAAACGTACCAGCCCATACCAGCCTCCCCGAACAGGCGCCGGAATGTGGCGACTAGGGGCTTTTCACAGTAACTTCATTGAAGTCTACTCGTGACAATAAGCGATTTTCATTTCATTTTTCATTTTCATTTCATTTTTCAAAAACCCACGTGTCCATAATTGTAATATCACACCTGGAGAACAAGCCGTGTGCTCGGAAAAGCAACAAATACATTTTGGGGTTCTGAAAATGCCTTTCCCATAACAATTGGGGGCTCGAGGGGGATAAAAGTCTATCTCTTGGATTGGCTTTTGTGAACTTAAAGACAGTGAAGGATTGTTGCTTTTCCGGTGTGATATTTTAGTTTAAGTGTGTTGTGGACAATGGCTCTTTCAGTTTTTGGGGGTGGAGACTGTCACACTCGGTACCTTACGGACAGACACTAAAGCAAACTATTGGGTCTGGCAAAAACATTGCAGTTAACATTACCTGACAAAATGCGAAAAGGTGAGGTAATTATGGTGGTGGTTAAGCATTTAAAGTTGCCTGAGATAGAGTTTGACTCATGGGAAATGGCAAAAATTCAGTTGCAAATTAAACAAATGGAACATGAGAAAGAATTAAAGCGGCTTGAATACGAGAGAGAGAGAAAGGAAAAAGAGAGGGAAAGAGAGAGAGAGAGGAAAAAGAAAGAGAGAGAGAGGAAAAAGAAAAGGAGAGAAAAGAAAGGAGAAAAGAAAGAATAGCCCGAGCAGAACAAAAAGAAAGGGAGATACAGATCAGGGAAAAAGATAAAAGAGAGGGAGTTTGAACTTCAGAAAATGGCCATGAAACATGACAATCAGTTAAAATTGGCAGACGTAAAGGGAAACGTACAGTTGGATGATAGTGATGAGGATAGTGAGAAAGAGCATCATAGTCGAAGGCTTGGTGGGAATTTATTTAAATATGTCCAAGCATTGCCAAGGTTTGACGAGAAGGAAGTGGAAGCCTTTTTCATTTCATTTGAGAAGGTAGCTAAACAAATGAAATGGCCACAGGATATGTGCGTATTACTGATTCAAACAAAGCTGGTAGGTAGAGCTAGTGAAGTGTTTGCATCACTACCAGAGGAGGTATCTGGAACATATGAGGAGGTGACGAAATCCATCTTAAGTGTATATGAGCTAGTGCCTGAAGCTTACAGACAAAGGTTTAGAAATTTAAGGAAATAATTTGGTCAAACATACATGGAGTTTGAAAGGCTCAAACAGAGTAATTTTGATAAGTGGATAAGGGCTTTGAAAATAGACCAAACGTATGAAGCTCTCAGAGAAATTAGACTTTTGGAGGAGTTTAAAAATTCAATTCTTGATGTAGTGAGAAGTCATGTGGAAGAACAGAGGGTTAAAACTGCAAGATTAGCAGCAGAAATGGCAGATGATTATGAATTAGTTCATAAATCAAAGATTGGTTTCCGACATCAATTTCAGCCGGTGAGGGATAGAAACTGGGGACATGAGACATACTCAAGTGGCAAAAGTAAAGGTGACCTGATGGGAGATAATAAAGAGAGTACCTCAGATTAAAAAAGAAATCCAGGAGGGTGGAAAAGAGATGAAAAGTTTCAAATGTTTTCACTGTAATAAACTAGGCCATGTAAAGTCCGTGTTGATGGTTGAAGAAAAGCACTGGGAAGGCTGATGTGGTAAAACAGGATAAGACAGTGGGATTTGTTAAAGTGATAAAGGAAAGCCCAAGTTAAGCGAAGGAGGTGCAAACGATTGTACAGCCTGTTCAAGAAGTAATTGTTAAGAAGGTGCCAGATGTCTTTAAAGAATTTACTTGTGTGGGTAAAGTTTACTCATGTGTATCAGGAGGAGCAAGTAAAGAAGTCACAATTTTAAGAGGTATAGGGGCTAGTCAATCTTTAATGGTAAGAGATGAGGAATTATGTAGTTTGGGAAGAATGTTGCCAGAAAAGGTGGAGATATGTGGAATTCAGGGTGAGAGGTGTAGCGTTCCATTATATAAGGTAAGGTTGGAAAGTCCAGTGAAGAGTGGTGAAGTGGTAGTAGGAGTAATAGATAAACTGTCCAGCAATACAGTTTATCTTGGGTAATTGTTGTGGGAAAAATCAACCACTTCAAGAGTCAGACTTGCCGTGTTCAAATAAGTTCATAAATTCAAGTTTATTGTTACATGAAGCTTCGGGAGAAAGAGTACGTACCCTGCGGTACAGTAGCCAGTCTTTCTCCCGGTTTGAATGGCAGTCATTCATTTTATACTTTGGGTTCACAATGAGCCCAGATACAAAACAATTATCACCTTGTTATCTTTAAACATTTTATAGATTGTACATCGCTTTTTGTAAGCGTTTTGCCATTTACACATGGCCACAGTCAAAGAGGTTTTACAGGTTACAGGCAGCAGCAGGAAAGTAGTATCGATTGTCCCTTTGTTTTAGGAAATGGCCCAAGACATTCGTATTAGCATATCATTGTGTACACCTTGGCTGAAGTCAGCTTTATTCAAGTGGTGTCCCGCATTTACGTATTTCTTAATCTTCCTGTCTGGCTCCCTTTGTCCTGGATCTGTTCCTATCTGTCGTACTGGCACCCCGTTGGACTCCAGACATCAGTTATGCCTGCTTTATTCTCTGTGTCCCCATCTTGTGTGTCAGGCAGCCATCTTCTGTGCCAAGTGCCCTTCTGAACCATTTCCCACTTCAGTAATGATATAGCTCATTTCATTCAGGTGGGAGTGATGCCTACTGTGGTTGATAAGCCAGTGGACAATCAGACAACTGAAGGGTTGAAGGACGAATACCCTGGGATTTTTCCGGATTGTGTAGTAACAAGGTCTCAAAGTCACAGGTTAAGACAAGGGGAGAAATCAAAGAGTGAAGATGAAGTTGAAGTGCAATTAGCAGAAACGATTTTTAAAAATTAAAATTTTTTTTTTTTTAAGAGTACCCAAATCAGTTATCCAATTAAGGGGCAATTTAGCGTGTTCAATCCACCTAGCCTACACATCTTTTGGGTTGTGGGGCGAACCCACGCAAACACGGAGAGAATGTGCAAACTCCACACGGACAGTGACCCAGAGCCGGGATCGAACCTCGGACCTCAGCGCCGTGAGGCTGCAGTACTAACACTGCGCCACCGTGCTGCCCTTCAGAAACGATTTTTGATCAGATGGTTGAAAAAGAACAAGAACAGGTGGAGGATGAGGCGGATATTTTTAGTTCAGGAAAATTGGCGGAGTTACAACAGAACGATGTAGAAATAAAACGGATATATCAGAAAGCATATACGGAAGGGGAATCTAAGAGTATACCAGAGTGTTATTACTGCAAAAGTGATGTCTTGATGAGAAAATGGAGACCTGTACATATGCAGGTGGATGAAAAGTGGGCAGAAGTTCATCAAGTAGTATTGCCAGTAGGGTATAGAAAGGAGGTGTTGCGAGTTGCACATGAGGTACCAGTGGGAGGTCATTTGGGAATAAGGAACACTCAAGCTAAAATCCAGAAACATTTTTATTGGCCTGGACTACATAAAGATGTAGTTAAATTTTGTCAATCATGTCACACATGTCAAGTGACAGGGAAACCTCAAGCAGTGATAAAACCAGCACCCTTAATACCCATTCCAGCATTAGAGGAACCTTTTACAAGGGTCCTAATCGATTATGTAGGACTGCTTCCTAAAACAAAAAGTGGGAATCAATATCTTTTGACTATAATGGATGTGTCTACTAGGTTTCCAGAGGCCATTCCAGTACGTAATATTACAGCTAAAAGGATTGTGGAGGAGTTACTTAAATTCTTTACTAGATATGGACTACCCACAGAAATTCAATCGGATCAAGGATCGAATTTTACTTCAAAGTTATTCAAAGAAGTTATGGATAGCTTAGGAATAAAACAATTTAAATCAACTGCGTACCATCCAGAATTGCAGGGAGCGTTAGAAAGGTGGCATCAGATATTAAAGACAATGTTTAGGGCGTATTGTCAAGATTATCCACTGGATTGGGATAAAGGAATTCCATTTGTATTGTTTGCAATTAGGGATGCACCTAATAAGTCTACCAAATTTAGTCTAATTTTTGGTCATGAGGTAAGAGGACCACTTAAATTGATTCAGGAAAAATTGGTGGGTGAGAAATCGGAAATTACACTATTGGATTAAATAGAGCAGGTGAATTGACTAGACAACATTTGAAAGTTGCACAAAATGTGATGAAACGGGTAGCAGACAAGAAATCCAAAGTTCGTAGTTTTGTCAGTGGGGATAAAGTTTTAGTGTTGTTACCAGTGGTAGGTGAGCCTTTAAATGCTAGGTTTTGTGGACCATATCAGATTGAAAGGAAATCAGTGGTAGGTGAGCCTTTAAAAGCTAGGTTTTGTGGACCATATCAGATTGAAAGGAAATTAAGTAAGGTGAATTATGTGGTAAAAACACCAGATAGAAGGAAGACTCACCAAGTGTGTCATGTGAATATGCTTAAAAGGTACTTTGAAAGGGAAGGAGAGAAAAAGGAGGTTTTAATGATTCTAACTCAAAGTGACGAACCAAATCCAGATGACTGTGAATGCGACATACCTCAAATTAAATTGGAAAATGAGGATGTTCTTAAAAATTGGGATGAATTGTTAAGTTACCTTCCAGAGGAAAAACGAACTGACCTGAAAGAGTTATTGATATCACATGGGCAAGTTCGTAGAGATAAATTGGGAAGTACTAAAATGGCTATACATGATGTAGATGTGGGAAATGCTGTTCCTATCAAACAACATCCATATAGACTTAATCCTTTAAAATTGGCACAGGTTAACAGAGAGATTGAGAGTATGCTGAAGAATGGCATAATTGAAGTGGGTTGCAGCCAATGGAGCTCACTCATAGTGATGGTACCTAAACCAGACGGTACCCAACGGTTGTGTGTGGACTATCGAAAGGTGAATGCAGTTACAAGAATGGACTCTTATCCTATCCCACGTTTGAAGGATTGCATTGAGAAATTGGGACAATCTGCTTTTATTTACAACTTCCAGATATGGAAAGAACATTTAAAACATCGTATGGAGTTCTTCGATCGACTTCAGGCAGCGGGTTTGGTGATGAACCTAGCTGTAAGTGAATTTGGAGAAGTCCAAATCACTTTCCTTGCGGAGTTTCTGATACCTTCAAGACAAAGGGAAATAATGCGATTTCTTAGCATGAGTGGATTTGATCGAACAGTTGTGCAAAGGTTTTGTGGCATGATTACTCCACTGATGGAATTGCTGAAGAAACGTAAAAAAAATTCAATGGACAGCGGACTTTCAACAGGCATTTGAATGCCTGAAAGCTGTGATCACCAATGCTCCTGTATTGGAGAATTGCAAGGGACTCTGTGGTCAGATTGAACTAAAGTATGATTCTAAAGAGAAATGCCGAGGAGTAGAGGAATGGAGGGATCGTGCAGAGACTTTATTCAAAGAGACTGTCAATCGAGAAGGATTTCGGTTGGAGGAAGAAGAACAAAGAAAAATGGACTATATTATTATACCTGTTTGCGTGTGTTGTTTTTCTTTTTAAATACGAAAAGGTATATTTACTGTGTGCATTTCTTAGTGGATGGTGCAAAAGTGAAAAATGAAACCATCTTGAAGTTGATGGTTTTTTTTCTTGGGGGAGGTGTCATGTGAGAGTGCCTTTAAGAAATGGATGTTTAAGCAATATACCTTTAAGAAATGCAGTATGTCAGAGAGTGGGTGGAGCTGAGCTCAGTTCGGCCATTTTGAGGTTAGTTCTGAGTTTTTAGTTTCAGTTTGAAAAGAGCTTGGGAGTGTCTGTGTTTGCAGTGAACTGGAGCTGCTGTGATCTCTACCATGAAAGACTATCTCTGGATCATTTGGGTGATTTAAACTCATAATAGTGAAGCCTTTAACCTGATGTGTTCCTGTTTAAAGGTGTTAAGTCTCTTGGATGTTGAAAGGAATAACTGAAGGATTATTTAGTGTTGTATTATTTTTGGGGTTATCTTTGAAGTGAGGGGGTGTTAAGTGATCCAATGTTTATTTAAAAGGGTTAAATTGAGTTCATAGAATAAACATTGTTTTGTGTTTAAAAACCCACGTGCCCATAATTGTAATCCGACACCTAGGGAACAAACCGTATGCTCGGAAAAGCAACAATCCATTAAAGGGAGAGGTTGGTTGAACTCCATGATACATTTTGGGGTTCTGGAAACGCCTGGCCCATAACAACACTTGTATGTGAAGTTTGGAAAAGGGGGTTTTATATCATTTGTCACCTATTGGTGGACCCATGTACATGATTTTTTAAAGTTTTTAGTTAAAGTGGAGAAGCTTTTTTCCAATGGAATGTCCAGGTGGACAGAAAAGCGGCAAATGGGTTGAAACCCAAAGAAATGTGGCGAATTGCATTTGGAGAGGTCAAGCAAGGCAGTGGAGCACATGATAAAGTGAGGCTGGGAGGTGCAGAGAAGGTGCATAGGGGAGGCAGTGGTATTGTCACTGGACTTGTAATCCAGAGATCCACGGTAATGTTTGGGGACCCGGGTTTGAATCCCGTCATGGCAGATGGCGAAATTCGAATTCAATAAAAATCTGGAATTAAAAATCTAAAGGTGACATCATGAGACCATTGTCGATTGTTGTAAAAGCCCATCTGGTTCACTGATGTCCCTTAGGGAAGGAAATCTGTCGTCCTTACCCGGTCTGGTCTACATGTGACTCCAGGCCCACAGCAATGTGGTTGACTCTTAATTGCCCTCCGGGGTGGGCAATAATTGATGGCCCAGCCAGTGACACCAACATTCCATGGACGAATTTAAAAAAAAACAAGCGGGATCAGCCTCTGTATTATAAACTTTCAAAGATTCTATGAATAGCCCGAGGGAGCAACAATACAGTTTAATTAATTCCAGAATAAATAAAATTTCTAATTGGATGTTGCAGAACGTTTAAAGATGATCGGAAAGGGGTACACACATTTTTACTTTGAACAGTAGGTAGCAGGTTGCTCCTCCTGTTGCTAATATTCCCACGTTTAGGATGTTTCCTTTAGGAAACGGTATGAGGATGCATGTACTGTATTGTCTGAGCACTTCTATTTTCAACTGGTGTCCTGGAGGTTCCATTAAAGTTTTTGGACACACTGTGGGGATGTGTACGGACAACCTTTAGAAAGGACACGCTTCCCGCTGGACGAAACTTGGGAAAAATGGGAGGAAGAGCTAGGGGTGGAAATAGAGTGGGGACTGTGGAGCAAAGCACTGTACAGGGTCAACTCCACCTCCTCATCACACTTGACAAGAACCAGAATGAGAAAGTTCTTCCCGGAGGTGGAGGACAAGTGTGAACGATGTCAGGGAGGCCCAGCCAATCATACCCACATGTTCGGGCAAGCCCCAGACTTGTCGGGTTCTGGACAGCCTTCTTCGAAGCAATGTCCAAGGTTGTGGGGGTGAGGGTGAAGCCGTGCCCGAGAGTGGCAGTCTTCGGGGTATCGGACCTGAAATATTCATGGGGAAGAGGGCCGATGCATTTGCCTTTTGTTTCCCTAATCGCCCGCCGGAGAATCCTGTTCGGCTGGCGATCAGCAGCACCATCCACAGCTGCAGACTGGCTGGCAGACCTGTCGGAATTTCCCCACCTGGAGAAAATCATGTTCACCATCCCAGCGTCAGAGGAGGGTTTCCTCAAAGCGTGGGGGCCATCCACCAACTTGTTCCATGACCTGTTTGAAGCCAACAACCATTAGAAAAGTGGGGAGGGGGCGAGGGCCGTGGGAGCCAACGGGGCCACAGGGACCAGACAGGAAAGGGGAGGTTACCAGGAAAAGAAGGGGTAGGCCAGGAAACAACCGACACAGAGGCTAGGGAGCCTAGAAAAAGAGCACAGGAAAGGGTACCCCATGGGAAGGCCGAAAACAGGGAAGTGGGGGAGGAAGAGGGAGGGACCAACAATAAAAGGGGGAGGGGAGGCACCGCCCACTTGTAAATAACAAATGATTACCCAGGGCACAGTGAACAGCCCAGAAAAAAGCCCTGAAACAACGAAGGAAGGGTGGGTGGGGGGGGGGCAGTGGTTCGCACTGCCGCCTCACAGCGTCAGGGACCCGGGTTCAATTCCGGCCTCGGGTGGTGACTGTCTGTGTGGAGTTTATACGTTCTCCCTGTGTCTGCGTGGGTTTTCTCCGGGTACTCTGATTTCATTCCACAGTCCAAAGATGTGGGGGTTAGGTGGATTGGCCATGCTAAATTGCCCTTAGTGTCCAAAAGGTTAGGTGGGGCTACTGCATAACGGGGATAGGGTTTAGGTAGGGTGCCATTTCCGAGGGCCGGTGCAGACTCA
This sequence comes from Scyliorhinus torazame, assembly GCF_047496885.1. Taxonomy (NCBI): domain Eukaryota; kingdom Metazoa; phylum Chordata; class Chondrichthyes; order Carcharhiniformes; family Scyliorhinidae; genus Scyliorhinus; species Scyliorhinus torazame. The sequence continues at coordinate 221,914,682 of NC_092720.1, forward strand.
ATGGGCTGAAGGGGCTCCTTCTGCACTGTAAATTCTTTTTTGAATATTTGAGTACCCAAATATTTTTTTCAATTAAGGGGCAATTTAACATGGCCCATCCACCTAACCTGCACAATATGGGGTTGTGGGGTGAAACCCACGCAGACACGGGGAGAATGTGCAAACTTCACACAGACAGTGACCCAGGGCCAGGATCGAACCAGGGTCCTCAGCACCAAAGGCGTTAGTGCTAACCACTGTGCCACCGTGCTGCCCTCTGCACTGTAAATTCTATGATAGTGTACAATATGTAAAAACTTCAATAAAAAATATTTCAAAATAACTAAAAGGGGGGGGGGGGGGGCTGGGGAGGTAGGATGTTGGGGAGTTATTTTCAATGTTGGGCTTTTGCAAATTGTATCTGGTCTGCACAGATTAGTTTATTTGTCCCTCTTTTCCCATCATATTCATGTCTTTGTCAAGATGCCCCTTAAACGTCGCTTTCGTATCTGCTTCCACCACCTCCCCCGGCAGCGTGTTCCAGGCTCCCACCAACCTCTGTGTAAAAAAAAAAGTCCCTCGCGCATCTCCTCTGAACTTTGCCCCTCGCACTTTAAACCCAGGTCCGCTAGCAATTGACTTTTCCACCCTGGCAAAAAGCGTCTGACTATCCAGAGAGAATTTCACAGACTACAGGCCTTCGGAGAGAAAAAAAATATTCTCCTAATCTAAATGGCAGGTCCTTTATTTTTAAACTGGGGTCTTTAGTTTGAGGCCGGAATTCTCCGCTCATTCGCTGGGGGGAGGGAATCTCTGGGTCCCACCGGCAGCGCAGCCCCGCCCGTAGGTTTCCCAGCGGAGTGAGGTGGCTTCAGTGGGGAATCCCATTGACAAGCGGCGGGAGCAGAGAACACTCCTGCCACCAGCGAATTGGGCCACCCCCCTCTCGCTGCTGAGAAACACGCGGCGGGAAGGCCGGAGAATCCCATCCCCAGGTCTCTCCCACAAGGGTGGTGTGGTGGGGGGGGGGGGGGGAATCGGATCCTCTCAGCATCCACTCTGTTAAGTCAAGTGCAATCTGGATATCACTGCTCAATCTTCTCAACTTCAATGGATACAACCGGCCCAGCCTGTGTTTGTGTGTAACCTTTCCTGGTGTTAAGACCCCCCTCCCCTTAGTCCAGGAATCAGCGTCTTCTTCCATATTAATGGCTGATATTTTGGCCAGAATTGGAAGTAAAGGCGCCTTTGCTGGAAGCAGGCAGGACATTGAAAGGTACAACGCCAATAAAGGTCCCACGTGCGCGCCCTTTGTTCGACGTAATGTTGCTATTACCTGGTCGGCCTGGCAACCGTGTTGCGCGCTCGCTGATTGGCCCGGGAGCTGTCTCCGCATTCCAGAGACGGGGCTCGCCCTGTGATTGGCTGCAATTCTGGATTTCCGCCGGCGGACTGTAAATAAGCAACTGGCCGGCGCCAACGGCGACAGAAGCAGCGGCATCGTCGCAAGCTGGGACAGTTTGTCACCCACACACCCACACACAAGGACCCTATAACACCATGCCAGCAGCCATTGGCATCGACCTGGGCACCACCTACTCCTGCGTGGGGGTCTTCCAGCAGAGCAAGGTGGAGATCATCGCCAATGACCAGGGCAACCGCACCACCCCCAGCTATGTGGCCTTCAACAAAACTGAGAGACTCATTGGAGATGCCGCTAAGAACCAGGTGGCTCTCAATCCCCAGAACACAGTCTTTGATGCCAAGAGGCTCATCGGGAGGAGGTTCGATGACCCGGTGGTCCATTCTGACATGAAGCATTGGCCCTTCCAGGTGGTGAACCACGCGGGGAAGCCCAAGGTGAAGGTCGAGTACAAGGGGGAGGATAAAACCTTTTACCCCGAGGAGATCTCCTCCATGGTGCTGACTAAGATGAAGGAGACGGCTGAGGGCTACCTGGGACACACCGTCACCAACGCTGTCGTCACTGTGCCTGCTTACTTCAATGACTCCCAGCGCCAGGCAACCAAGGACGCCGGGGTGATCGCTGGCCTCAATGTCCTCCGTGTCATCAATGAGCCAACAGCAGCTGCCATTGCCTACGGCCTGGACAAGAAGGGAAGAGGGGAACACAATGTTCTCATCTTTGACTTGGGAGGTGGCACCTTCGACGTGTCTGTTCTCTCCATTGATGACGGGATCTTTGAAGTGAAATCCACAGCGGGTGACACTCACTTGGGAGGTGAGGACTTTGATAACCGCATGGTCAATCACTTAATTGAGGAGTTCAAGCGTAAGTACAAGAAGGACATCAGTCAGAACAAGAGGGCGGTCAGGAGACTGAGGACAGCCTGCGAGAGAGCCAAGAGAACCCTGTCTTCCAGCACCCAAGCCAGTATTGAGATTGACTCTCTGTTTGAAAGTTTAGACTTTTACACCTCCATCACCAGGGCTCGGTTTGAGGAGCTGAATTCTGACCTGTTCAGAGGCACTCTGGAACCAGTGGAGAAAGCTCTGAGAGACGCGAAGTTGGACAAACCACAGATCCACGATGTGGTCTTGGTCGGGGGCTCCACTCGCATCCCCAAGATCCAGAAACTGCTGCAAGATTTCTTCAACGGCAAAGAGCTGAACAAGAGCATCAATCCTGATGAAGCCGTGGCCTATGGAGCGGCTGTCCAAGCGGCTGTTCTGATGGGGGATAAGTCGGAGAATGTCCAGGATTTACTTCTCCTGGATGTTGCTCCCCTCTCGTTGGGTCTTGAAACAGCAGGCGGGGTGATGACCGCACTCATCAAGCGTAACACCACCATCCCAACAAAGCAGACCCAGATCTTCACCACTTATTCTGACAGTCAACCGGGCGTCCTGATTCAGGTGTACGAAGGAGAGAGAGCCATGACCAAGGACAACAACCTCCTGGGCAAATTTGACCTCAGTGGGATTCCCCCTGCACCACGCGGAGTGCCACAGATCGAGGTCACCTTTGACATTGATGCCAATGGCATCCTGAATGTGTCGGCCGTGGACAAGAGCACCGGCAAAGAGAGCAAGATCACCATCACCAATGACAAGGGTCGGCTGAGCAAGGAGGAAATTGAGAGGATGGTGCAGGAAGCAGAAAGGTACAAGGGCCAAGATGACCATCAGCGCAAATTGATTGCAGCCAAGAACTCCCTGGAGTCGTATGCATTCAACATGAAGAATTCGGTGGAGGAGGAGAAAATGGAAGGCAAGATCAGCGAGGAAGACAAGCAGAAGGTCATTGAAATGTGTAACCAGGCCATATCCTGGCTGGAGGTGCACCAGGAGGCAGACAAGGATGAGTTTGAGGAGCAACTGAGGAAGCTGGAAAACACCTGCAATCCCATTCTTGCTAAACTATACCAGGGAAATGTGCCTGTTGGCTTTGGAGACCAGGCTGGGAAAGGAAATTCCTTCAGTGGTCCAACAATTGAGGAGGTTGATTGAATTCCTTCCCAAACTGTCGTTTCCCCCTCCCCTTTCGCCACTACCCCCATCCCACTCGCCCCCCCCCCCCCCCCCCCCCAGTGTTAGTAACTTGAATACGTGTTGACATGACATCAGTATTTTGCTGTCATTTGGACAGATATATTGCACAAATTGGTTACTTGACTTTGAAGGATCCCAGTTGGTTTTGTGATAAGGGGTTTTGTTCAAGTGAGTTTGCATGTTTTTTATACATGATTATGCTGAAGTGTGTTCTTACTCTCCTGGTTACATCTGATTATCTGAGTACACTATGATATGTTTAAGAGGCTAATAAAGTCCTGCATTGAAAGTATTCGGTTTGGCGTTTTGTTTTTAATACGAGCAAGTGATATGCAGCAATTTTAAATGCCATTCGCCAGATAACCTCCTCTTCACCCATTTCTTGCCAGAACTGACCGGTGTCCCACTCTGTTTACACACCTGCTGTTGGGCACCAACCAATGTCAACCGCACCCACCCCTCCCCCTCCAAGCAGTCTGAGGTTGTGCTGGGGGTGAGGGATGTTTGACTGTGGGTTTGGGTGGAGTGGGTGGTGGGGGTGAGGGAAGTTTGACGATGGGTTTGGACAGAGCAGGCAGTATAACCAGACTGCCAATTTGTCCCCGGCAACTCAGCCAATTGAGCAACCAAGTTTCTCAACACTCTTGTCTGTGCCCGGGTGCCCATTGGGGGGGGGGGGGGGGGAGGGGGGAGTGTGTGGCACGCTTTAATAGTTCTGTGATTAATAATAAGAATCTTTATTGTCACAAGTAGGCTTACATTAACACTGCAATAAAGTTACTGTGAAAATCCCCAAGTCGCCACACTCCAGCACCTGTTTGGGTACACAGAGGGAGAATTCAGAATGTCCAATTCACCTAACAAGCACGTAATTCTGGACTTGAGGGAGGAAACCGGAGCACACGGAGGAAACCCACGTAGACACGGGGAGAACATGTAGACTCTGCACAGACAGTGACCCAAGCGGGGAATCAAACCTGGGACACTGGCGCTGTGAAGCAACAGTGCTCACCACTGTGCTACCGTGCTGCCCGATTGACGGGCACAGCACAATGTTTACCACACCGAATGAATATTTGTTAGTTCGACAAAGAGCTTTGACAAAGAGCATTCCAGACTCAAAACATGAGCTCTCTTCTCTCTCCACAGTCCCTGCCAGACCTGCTGAGATTGTCCAGTATTTTCCGTTTTGTTTCAGAGTCGAACGTCTGCAGGAATTTTCTTTTATCTGTTGGTTTAATTTGACCCGGTTAGATTTTTTTCTGGTTCGGTGGAGACATTTCAGAGCTGCTCCTGTTTGACACTGAATCTGGTTCCACCTCTGAATTGCAAAAGCCATGCACCACAATTGTCCTTTTAAAAAAAAACCTTTCATTTCCTGAAATCAGAGTTTTTTGCCTTGCACTCAGAAGGACATTTCGCAAGAGTCCCGATTCAGGGCAAACGACAAGTTTATGCTCTGGGAGAAGAGCGCGCTGATTGGTTGGCAAGTGGTTTCTGTATTCTCGGGAATTGTGCCAGTGAATGCAAGATGAAAACCTTGCACAAAATATCTCTTTTGTTTTAAGTTGTGCACTACAGAATGACAACTTTTAAGTTCCAGTGTAATTCCGACAGACGTGCGTTGCACCAGTTCATGGCCAATATGTATTTCTTGAGGTGTAGTGCCTAGAGCTGAACACAGGTAGGGTCTCAGCAAAGCTTTGGATAACAGAAAGATAACACTTCCCCAGACTAATTCCATTTGCTATGGCTTTGCTCCCTTGCACGATCTGTTTAAAGTCCTTTGTAGCTCCCTACTCCCATCTGCACTTAACTTTGTAGCTCCCTGTTCCCATCGCATTTATTCAAAGTTGATTTTTCTTTGGGCATAGGTAATGGATGCTAGAAATACTCAGCATGTCAGACAGGAACCATGGTGAGAAAAGCAAGTTAGTATGTCGGGTTGATGACCTTTTACCGTTTACATTTAACCTGAAATGTAAACTGGTCCTTTCTCCACAAATGTTTTCTTTTCATGCATTCATACATGGAATGTGGGCATCACTGGCTCGGTCAGCATTTATTGTCCATCCCTAATTGCCCCTTGACAAGATGGTGCTGAGCTGCCTTCTTGAAGCCGCTGCAGTCCCTGAGGTGTAGATACATCCAGCGTGCTGTTAGGGAGGGAGCTCCAAGATTTTGAGCCGGCGACAGTGAAAGAACGGTCAATATATTTCCACGTCAGGATGGGGAGTGACTTGGAGGGGAACTTCCAGGTGGGGGGTGGTCCCAGGTATTTTCTGCCCTTGTCCTCCTCAATCTAGATGGTGGCGGTCGTGGGTTTGGAAGGTGCTGCCTGAGGAACCTCGGTGAGTTGCAGTGAATCTTGTCGATGGTGCACATGGCTGACACTGTCCTTCGGAGGTGGAAGGAGGGAATGTTTGTTGAAGGGACGCCACAGCGGATTGTCTGACCTATTGAGTACTTCTGTTGTTTTGTTTATAATCTCAGATTTGGTTTTATTTGCTCTCCTTTGTAGTATTACAACAATAAAATGAGAAACACATAGAAAACCACGTCATGTTCAAACAAATTCTATGGGGGTCAGAAGAACAACATGCTCTGAACATTTGTCCCTTTTCACCCTCTATGAAAGGCAGCGAGTCACAATTACAGAAGGAATCATGTTGTAAGTAATGAAACTGAGTTTTCAATAACGCCACTTAGTGAGACAAATTCCGAATGTCCCAGGCTGCAACATGAATTCTGACACGCAGAGAAGCTGGATTCTCCTGCGTGGTACGAACCTCAAAACCACCCTCCTGTGGGCTGAAAAGAGGTGCTTCGAAACTGCTATAAATTCCAAGTCTTTGCTCAGAGAGCGGCAGCAATGTGGAATCAATGTTACAATGCGTAGTTAAGAGGAATAATTCAGATACATCTCAGGGAAAGCTACACGGGGGAAGAAAGGAATAGAAAACATTCATGTGGGGTGAGGTGTAAAGGGTTGACAGGAGGCATGTGTGGAGCATAAGCACCAACGTACAACTGGTGAGGCGAAAGGCCCTGTAAATGTTATTTAATTCTGTGGTCACCAGAGAAGTTTATTGGGACGAGTTGTAGCCACCTAAAATGGCTGATTCCCTATTAATTTGGCCAAAACCCGATTTTAAAATGGCTAACCTAAAAGGTTGATGGGAAAAGCAGCCAACAGGACACAAACGGACAGCTGCAGACAGAATAGCGTATTCGGCTCTGGGGAAGTCGGCCCAGATCGATACTCAAGACTATTAGCAGCACATCAACCCAGACATCTGCATTTTAATCGGTTATCCCCGGGAACAATTGCAACATATTAGCAATTGAATGCCGGGCCAGACCTGTCGGAGCCTGCAGTGGCCGAAACAAAGACAGGTGAACGACCACCCCCCGATCGAGGAATCGCCCCATTATTGGAGCATATCGAACCCAGTGATTGGGAACAAGTCCAATCACTTGGGACTCAGGGTCAAGGGCCGCCCCGAGAGGCGGGAAGCCCCTGGGCCCTATAAAGTGAGGGGCCAAGTTCAGATCTCTCTCTCTCTCCCTTCTTCTCCTGCTCGCGACCTTCGCAAGAACATCGACCAGAAACTGTAAGTTTGAATCCAGCGATCGCTATCCGATAAAGACTCCTCGCCATCGACCCGTATCAGCCTTTTGAATCCCGCGGGCCAGATCCGATTCGATAAGCCATTCGTTTCTCTGACCTGGTGGGCCCTTCCTAAAGTTACGTATTGGCCAGTAGTGGTAGGTCTCGATATAGATAGTAGGATTATTGTGCAAGCATTAAGTGTTGTATATAATAAATGACCGTTGATTTCCATCTTACTAAGCGGTGTGCTGACTTATTAATCATAACTTGAGCTTGAACCACGTGGCGGTATCAGAAAGATACCTGGCGACACGTGGAGCAAAGGTGACATAATCAGAGGTAATAAAACTAAGGTTAAAAAGAGCAACATAATTGGCGACTCCGCCGGGACCCGACATAGAAATGGAAAACCATTCCGGGAGAACCCCAGAAATTTGAATAGAATCCAATTGGAAACAAAAAAAAAACCCACACGTGTTCAAGTGGTTCTGGTTAATAATTCACAATTCGGAAGTGTGTGTATGCATGCGTAACTAATAGGGTTATAAGGTAAAACTGATAGATTTTGTTGCGTCAAAACTGTCGGAAGTCGGTATTTTCGGAAATTAGCGCAAGCCGTACCCGCATCTACGACACCACCTTAGCCCCCTGTTCCAAATTTGAATGTAGCGAGCAGATAAGAGAGATGGCCATGCAGGCAATGCAACGCCCCATGAACCCCGAAGAATTTGCGGTTGCACCGATCAGCAGCATTAAAGTGGGACAGTGTCCCCTTTGGGAAGCAGAAATTCGGAAATTTCTACAGGGCAAAGGATGGCCCGTGTGGAGCGGTTTCTGTAATAATGACGACTCAGGTCCCGGATGTATAGGGCATACTTGGTGGGAGAACATGAGTGAAATTCATAAGAAAAGCTTAGCAAAAGCGCGCAAGCCGATGGCAATCGTGTCCTGCATGGCACAATTGTGAGGCACAGAGGAGGTCGTCAGGACGCTCCGAAAAGAAATAGAAGGCATACATCGTATGAGTAAAATCGATGTATGCAAGATGGAAAAAGAGAACCTGGAATTGAAAAGGCAGTTAGAAGCCAAGGACGAAGAGGTGGCTGACGCCAAACAGGGTCACCAGTCTTGTCTGGCGCATTTAAGCAGTTTTCAATCCCAGTATGAGAAGGCTTATCAGGACACGCAGCGTGCAGTCCTGGTTAAGAAAGAGACAGAGAAGCAGGTGGAGACACTACAGAAGCAATGTAGTGATCTCAAGGCAGCCTTGAGAGCGCTCCACGCTGCAACCACGGAACAAAGGCAGAGTACCTTAGACCATGCGAAGTGCCGAAAGCAAATTGCAGACCTGCAATCAATGCTTTCTGTCCAAAAGGGATTCCAAGACACCTTTGGGGAAAGTTTAGAACAGGAAGATGGCTCTGATTGGGAAGAACTGCAGAACAGCGCAGAGATATGTTCAGGGAAAATGTGCGCAGGGAAAGCCCCAAAGGAGGAAAGCACCCCCACCCCCCACACAGCAGGTAATACAGGCTCCCATGAACCCTGTAACAACCCACCGCACCGCCACAGCAGACGAGGCGGAAGTCTTCTATTCCACCCCCCTCACAGTGACCCAATTACGGGACGCGTGTGCGAAAATCACACCGTTCCTCCCCGCTTCAGACCCACACCATTTCTTTGTCACCGTCAAACACCAGGCGACCTTGTACGGCCTGGATGAGAAAGAGCAGGTAAAGCTCACGGTCCTCAGCTTAGACCCATCGGTCGCAGCAGCCCTTCCCGACCCATAGAATGTAGGAGGAGGCACCCTTGCAGAAATGCATACCGCGATCCTGGGTGCGATCGGGTACAACCGGGGCGACCCCATAGACGGTCTAAATAAGCGCAGACAGAAAAAGTCTGAACACCCCACAGCGTTCGCAGGACGCTTGTGGATTCACTTTGAAGCCGTTTTCGGAAATGTAGACCGTGCCCATTTGTCCGCAGACAATATGGCCAAATGGACCCGCACCCTTATCTCCCATGCCACGGAAGCAGGACAGAATGCCTGTAGTAATTATGTCCCCTCGGAGGAGGCTCATAATGAGAAGTGGTTGGTCAAAAGATTGTCCCGCGTTTGGGAACAAGCGGCTCACGGTAAACCCGCAGCTAGAACCCCTGAGGAAAACCAAGCCGCCGCAGACGTGCAGGCAGTAAGAACCACTATCCACAACCCCGCCTGGGTAAACGAGGGAAAGAGTAGCCCCCCAGCAAAACTGCAAGAATGCTACAATTGCGGACAGTTGGGACATTTTGCCAAAGAATGCAATGGCCCTAAAAAGCCACAGAGTGCCCAACAGACAGGCACTCTCAATAAGTAAAAGGCAGAGCCCATACATAGCGTTAGCGCCCAGTCCGATCAGACAGACTTGACCGGAACGGACTGACGGTGTACAGGTCCTCCCAGCTGGGTCTGCGATACCCTTTGGGATAGGTCAGGACGACCCGTAGTCGCAGCAAAGGTTAGGGGACAGCCGATCGAGCTTCTCTGGGACACTGGAGGGTCCCGCACAACCTTAAATTCCTCCACCCTTGGTAAGGACACGTGGCCCACCACAGCCACTATCACCCTCAGCGGCTTCACAGGCCACTCACAGCAGGGACATATCACAACCCCTGTACCCATCCAGATCGGAACCATTCATACAAAACACCCCGTAGTGTTAGTCGACCTGCCCCCAACAGCAGAGCACATTTTGGGGATCGACTTCATGAATTCTCATCACCTCTCTTTCGATCCAGTCAACCAGTGTGTCTGGAAGATGGTGAAATCCGCTAGAGCTCCCGCAACACTCAATATAGGGGATTATATGAACAAAATTAGCGCAGTAGGCGAGTTTTGGTTCAACCCCGCCAAACCCATCACGGACCGACAGGTTAGGGCAGCCCTGCAAAAGAACAGGGCAGCATTCGCGACCCACAAGCACGACTGTGGACGGATGACTGGCTCCGTACAAGTAACAGGACTGGACCCGAGACCCCAAAAGCAGTAAGGATTCCCCCTAGAAGCAGAGGGAGAAATCCTAAAGGTCATAGAAAGCTTATTAGAGCAGGGCGTCCTAAGATCGGTAGCCTCAACTAATAATGCCCCAATTTGGCCAGTAAGGAAGCCCGACGGATCATGCCGCTTGACCATTGATTATCGGGAACTCAATAAAGTCACCCCCGTAGCAGCCCCCACCATTGCAACAAGTCCCTAGACCATGCTCAAACAGGGACTCCATGCCCGATATTTCACGGTTTTGGACGTCAGTAATGGATTCTGGTCCATTCCATTGGCAAAGGCGTGCCAGTATAAATTTGCCTTCACCTTTAAAGCACAGCAGTACACGTGGACATGCCTGCCACAAGGCTTCCACAACTCCCCCTCCATTTTTCACCGACAGTTGGCAAATGGACTAGCGAAATTTTCTCGCCCCGAATGTCTGGTACAGTATGTAGGCGATCTACTACTGCAGACAGACACAAAGGAAGAGCACATTGAGCTTCTGTCCGAACTCCTGGAATTACTACATTCCATTGGCTGTCAAGTCAACCCCAAAAAGGCCCAGATATTGGAAGAAAAGGTGATATATTTGGGTAATATTATCACACACGGCAAACGCGAGATCGAGCACAAAAGAATTGACTCGATCGCTAAATTGCCCCTTCCCCAAAACGTTTCCGCCCACCGGTCGTTTTTAGGACTGGTTGGCTACTGCCGAAACCACATGGACGGTTTCGCCAGCAAGGCAGCGCCCCTCTCAGACCTCCTAAAGAAAGGAGCCCCCTGGGAATGGCTTCCGCAGCTTACGGATGCTGTGGAATCATTAAAACAGGCGCTCATAGCCGCCCCCGCACTACAAGTTCCCCACCCGCTTTCCCCTTACGCAATAGAGGTAGCGACAACAGACCGCACCCTTTCAGCCGTGCTCCTGCAGGAACGGCACGACCAGCTAAGACCTGTGGCTTATGCCTCCCGGATTTTAGATGCTGTGGAGCAGGGATTCTCAGCCTGTGAGAGGCACCTGCTCACAGTTTTCTGGGCAGTCCAGTACTTTTCACACATTACCGGACTGAACCCCATCACCATTTTGACCGAGCACACCCCCACCCAACTTTTACTAGACGGACGACTTAAAGACGGTACCGTCAGCCAAATCCGCGCTGCTAGGTGGACCCTTCTCTTACAAGGACGGGACATCACAGTCAAACGGACCAAAACACACACATACTTAGCGGACAATCTACAGTACCCCGGAACCCCCCATGAGTGTGAAATCATCTCGCCCCACCATAATACAGGCCCCTTTATAGCTAAAACACCCCCCAGAAAACTAGCCACTCCATCTCAGAACCCCCCTCACCAGGACACGTGTGATCCCAGTAGGATCTATGTGGATGGATCTTCCACAGTCCTGGATGAGCAACGCATAACAGGTTGTGGGATTTATGTGGAGGACGCGCAGGGACGCGCCCACGAGGAAATCGCATTAAAATTACCCGGACACTTAGGCGCGCAGGCAGCAGAGCTTGCGGCCATTGCTTACATTGTAGAGCACCCAGATTCCTTCCCCAGCCCAGCAGACATATATTCAGACAGTCTATACGTGTGCAACAGCCTCACTGAATTTCTGCCCCTCTGGGAAAAAAGAGGATATGTTTCCGCGGATGGGAAACCCCTCCCCTCAGCCCCATTACTCCGCCATATTCTGAAAAAAGCCAAAAACTGGACCTTTGGCATTATAAAAGTCCGCAGCTACCTTCGTTCCTCCCCCCCGGAAATGTAAAAGCCGACGCACTGGCTAAGGCAGGATCCAGGCATGGGTATTTTTGGAAGCCCCCCGAGAGCGCCCCAGTGAGTGCGCCAGTGAGTGCAGTTCAGGTCGCGCAGAGTAGGATCGAAGATCTAGTAGAGGCCCAGAAGCAGGATAGCGCTCTCACTGAAATCGTGAAAGGGAGGTTTCCAGCCTCATACGAGAGGTACAGAAATACAATAACCACACAACGGTGTGGTGCTAAAGGACACCCTTTATGTAGTTCCTGAGCAGGATAGGAATCAAATGATCTGTTTATTCCATGATGGTCATGGACACCAGGGAATCGAACCCACCGCAGCCCACCTCAAACAGCTTTGTTGGTGGCCTAATCTCAAAGAGGATGTATCCCATTACAATGAGAATTGCCTCATCTGTGCACAGAACAACCCAGATAGATATGCCAAAAAGGCACAACTCAACCACACCCGACCCGTTAACGTCCCCTGGACTAACCTCCAGATCGATTTTATAGGTCCATTGCCCCCTTGCAGGAATGGCTATAAATATGTTCTGGTGGCCATAGACATTTTTACAAAGTGGGTGGAAGCATTTCCAACCTGCACCAACACCGCGAAAACCACCGCCAAAATCCTAACCCACCACATCTTTACAAGATGGGGACTCCCCCGCAATATTGAATCGGACCAAGGTTCTCACTTTATGGGACATGTCATGCAGAACGTCCTCATGATATTTGGCATAACCCAAAAATTTCACATTGCGTGCCACCCACAATCGAGTGGTATAGTGGAGCGCATGAATCAGACCCTAAAAACCACCCTTAGGAAAATGGTCCAGCAGAATAACACCACTTGGGATTCGGTCCTCCCCTTTGCGCTGATGTTTTTGCGTAACACTGTTTCCACCTCCACAGGTTACACCCCACACACCCTCATGACCGGACGCCCCATGAAAGGGACAGAGTACTTGTTGGGTTTAGACCTGACCAGCCCTGAAGTTACGGCACTCACCCACGAGAAAGCCGTTGAACAATTACTTGTAAATGTAAAAACGGCTCAGTTAGCAGCCGCTGTTAAACTGGGTACTAAAAGAAAACAGAGCAAGGCCTGTTTTGATAAGGCAGTACATGCAACGGAGTATAATATAGGACAACAAGTGATGTTGTCTGTGTATAACCCCAGCACATTTCTGTCTCCGAAATACTCGGGTCCGTACTCCATTACGGATAAAGTAAGCCCATCGGTATACAAAATCAAATACCCAAATGGTAAGACTGCCTGGTTTCACATAAACCAGCTAAAGGCTTATGGAGCACAGTCAAACCACGCCCACCACGTCATGCTTGACGCAGCAGACTAAACCCCGCCCACAGCCAATGTGACCACACCAACCCCCTCCACGCCCAGCCCAGACACGGACTCGCCCCCCGACTCCACCCACAAACTTTACACTCCGCCCCGGAACGCCCACAGACTGCAGCAGCAGAGACAGCGACTGTGACTCGGACGACAGCCACAGCACGCCTCCCAACTATCCTGGTCCCACACCCAGCGACTCCGAGTTCGACTCCAGTGACCCCTTCCTCATCACTTTCTTAAACAAACCACACCACCGACCACCGAACCACACGGACGACCCCGACTTTATCCCCACACAACTTGACGAACACCATTGGCACCGCGACAACTCCTACAGACTCGTCCGCAACGACGAGAGCAACCCCAACTCACACCACGCAGCCCTCTCAACATTAATTCACTCCAGAGTTTGGCATCCAGGAGAAGGGGACGACCCCGAGTCAGACCCCCCAGTCCGCCAACCCCTTTGCGACCCTGTTCGCAACAGAGAACTGAGGTGTCCACATGATGATTTAAGGGACACACTTGGTGAAAAGTGTTGTCCTTCCTGATGGAACCTGCAGGATGTTTTACGTTGTTTGTCTGTTTGTTTACGTGTTGTTCGTCCGACAGGAGAATTTTTCTCACACGCCCATTCTGCCGAAACCTCTGAGGACTTGCCTCAGAGACCCACCACGGCCAGACGCTTCTTCAGCGGTACCAACTTGTCCACAGATACCACAATGGTACCAACATGTCCACAGATACCTGGTCAGCAGACCACACGCTCGTTCAGAGGAACTAGCTTTTCAGCTGGTACTGGTCCAAGTGCCAGACGCCCGTTCTGATTCGATGGTAGAAGCACAGCACTAGCTTTTCAGCTGGTACTGGTTCAAGTGCCAGATGCCCGATCTGATTTGACGGGAGAATCACAGCAGCAACCCCACCATGACGACTACATTTTTGCCCGTTCTTATCGGTTGCTCAGGCAGTGGAGAAACGGCGTGAGACCCACCCTGCCTGGGGACCCCCCCGTTGGTCAAAAACGTTTGGGTAGGGGAGATACAGTATTGGTAGCCGTCCTACCCGGGGACTCCATCCAAATCTTACCCGCCGCGGCCCATACGCACCTCATTCGACCTTTTCCTTTCAAAAACAGTTTTATTTATTTAGGCAACCTTTGGGTTGCTGCCAAATGCTATCCAGGAACATTTGGATGATAAACTTAGCACTGGTTCACCATTGGGAAGTGTGCCGTGTCCTAACATTTGTTTTGGAAAAAGAAAATGGGTGGGGGGAGTCACATATAGTGACCAATTATAAGGGTTTAATTGGCCCCAAGAAGGACAGACACACTAACATACCGGATATTATACCAAGGTAGTTACAAACACTATGCTTGTTTTACAGAACTCCAGAAGCTCCAGGACCGGAGAAAACAGAGAACGCAAAGACAGAAAAAGAAAGAGGACAGCCATGACGACTTCTTTCATCGTGATCAAGATTTTTACAATGAACATTTGGTTGCGCGGGAACGCGGACCCCATTACTTCAAACCCCCCTGTCGTTAATGTTTCACTGCCCCACAGTACCGAGGGCCCAGTCACCAGCCACGCTGCATTATCCTGGTGTGCCAAGTTCATAACTTGGTACTCCCTGTCGTACGTTATTGAAGCACTATTAGCGTTGGGCATACTCTGCTGTGCAGTACAGACTATGCGCCTCCGCAAGTGGAGAAGGAGAACATACCGCGCTCGAACCCCGGTATATCGGATCCAATCCCCTATGTTCGGGTATGACCAGACCCCAGACCCCCGCGACATATAATACAAAAATAAAGGACAAGCACTTGCGTTTTCCTGTAAATAAAAGATGTACAAAACTACCTGGAACAAGAAAAAATGTATGATCCTGAGCTTGACTGCCAAGCCAGGAAAGAATATATGGAATGTTATGATTGTTGTTGTATGTTTTAGAGAGATAGGATGATGCAATGCTTGATGAGTGTATTTAGGTAAAATTAGAGGTTCCAAGTTTTTTTTTTTGATGCATGCCCCTGCCTGACATAGCGCCCTCAAGAATTGTTTAGGTAAATTTTTGTGCATAGCTAGGGTCAGAATAGTGGCCATGTAGGAGGTGTCCCCCCGGTCAGGGAACGGAAAGGACTAAATTTATGTGATCCTTCACGCTTCGCGTTAGGATCACAAGGAGGGCCTGTAGCCACCTAAAATGGCTGATTCCCTATTAATTTGGCCAAAACCCGATGTAAAATGGCTAACCGAAAAGGCTAATGGGAAAAGCAGCCAACAGGACACAAACGGACAGCTGCAGACAGAATAGCGTATTCGGCTCTGGGGAAGTCGGCCCAGATCGATACTCAAGACTATTAGCAGCACATCAACCCAGACATCTGCAGTTTAATCGGCTAACCCCGGGAACAATTGCAACATATTAGCAATTGAATACCGGGCCAGACCTGTCGGCGCCTGCAGTGGCCGAAACAAAGACAGGTGAACGACTACCCCCCGATCGAGGAATCGCCCCATTGTTGGAGCATATCGAACCCAGTGATTGGGAACAAGTCCAATCACTTGGGACTCAGGGTCAAGGGCCGCCCCGAGAGACGGGAAGCCCCTGGGCCCTATAAAGTGAGGGGCCAAGTTCAGATCTCTCTCTCTCTCCCTTCTTCTCCTGCTCGCGACCTTCGCAAGAACATCGACCAGAAACTGTAAGTTTGACTCCAGCGATCGCTACCCGATAAAGACTCCTAGCCATCGACCCGTATCAGCCTTTTGAATCCCGCGGGCCAGATCCGATTCGATGAGCCATTTGTTTCTCTGACCTGGTGGGCCCTTCCTAAAGTTAAGTATTGGCCACTAGTGGTACGTCTCGATATAGATAGTAGGATTATTGTGTAAGCATTAAGAGTTGTATATAATAAATGACCGTTGATTTCAATCTTACTAAGCGGTGTGCTGACTTATTAATCATAACTCGAGCTTGAACCACGTGGCGGTATCAGAAAGATACCTGGCGACTCGTGAGCAAAGGTGACATAATCAGAGGTAATAAAACTAAGGCTAAAAAGAGCAACAGAGTGGAGACTTTTCTTGCCGTAGATTTGTCTCATTGCAGGAAAAGCACAAGGTCATGGGTCCCCGTCGCAAGTTTGCATTATGAAGGATAGCCGATGGTGGGAATGCTATATTTATTGCCCATTGTGGCTCCTCTTGTCAGGTGCTGGTGGGTGCCCATAATTTAGAGATTAAAATTGCGTTGACTCTTCATAGAATCTCTACAGTGCAGAAGGAGGCCATTCAGCCCATTGAGTCTACACCAACCCTATGAAAGAGCACCCTACCTAGGCCCACTCCCCCTGCCCTATCCCTCTACCCCCATTGCCCCACCTAGACTTGGGCAATTTAGACAACCTTTGGACATCATAAAGAGCAATTGATCACGGCCAATCCACCTAACATGCACATCTTTTGACCGTGGGAGGAAACCGGAGCAAACCCACACAGGCAGCGTGCAAACCTGATACGGACAGTCACCCGTGGTGGGAATTGAAGCTGGGTTCCTGGCAGCAGTGCTAACCGCAGTGCCGCCCTCTTGTGAGACGTGCCCTGTCACTTGAGTGGCCATCGATAGTCAAGTGTGGGGCAGGAGTCACAGGGCAAAGGTGGCAGGCGCCTCTCCCTGAACCATTGGCAGTTTTCAGGATCATTTTGTTTTTGCAGAGCCAACTGAGAGGATTTTTTGCCTTTAATTCCAGATATTTTAAGAAATGATTACATCTCAAAACAGAACTACTCCTTTGGGATGGCTAAAGTGTAAAAATCACAAATGCAACGGTTCCCATGCCAACTCCCAGACGGACAAACGTCAACATATCGCAATAATCGTGCAAACATGATCAATAATGGTTAGTTCAGGGTAATTTTTAAAAAAATCACTAGACCGATTTCCAGTAGGCCCCAACTGTGCGCATGTAACGGTTTGTGTTGAATTCAAATTTGAATTCGGTTTGGCGCCATTTTCAGCACGCGGCGGCCAGCTTCCAGGGACGCCGACGTCACAATCGGCAGCGGCGGTCACGCCTCCGCCCATTCAGCGACCTCCCTCATTGGCCGAAGCGTTGCCAGGGGGCGGAGGTCCGGCTCGGCCATTGGGCGGCGTGGACGTCAATCAGACGGTCCCGGGGCCCC
The DNA here is from genome assembly GCF_047496885.1 of Scyliorhinus torazame. NCBI lineage: Eukaryota > Metazoa > Chordata > Chondrichthyes > Carcharhiniformes > Scyliorhinidae > Scyliorhinus > Scyliorhinus torazame. The sequence goes on from NC_092720.1 coordinate 221,932,134, forward strand.
GTGCGGGGAGGCTATAAATAAGGACTGAGCGAGAGGGAGTGGCAGAAGAAGTTAGGAGGACGCAGGGGCGAAGGAGTGGTGGTGTGGCCGAGATTCTGCAGCCCGAGTAGGCCGTTTGGAAACAGGGTGGGCCGGGTGGGGTGGAAGGGCAAAAAATGGCAAGCAGGGGAACAGCCATTGGCATTGACCTGGGCACCACCTACTCCTGCGTGGGGGTCTTCCAGCACGGCAAGGTGGAGATCATCGCCAATGACCAGGGCAACCGCACCACCCCCAGCTACGTGGCCTTCAACGACACCGAGAGGCTCATCGGAGACGCCGCTAAGAACCAGGTGGCTCTCAACCCACCCAACACCATCTTTGATGCCAAGAGGCTCATTGGGAGGAAGTTCACTGACCCGGTGGTCCAGTCTGACATGAAGCACTGGCCCTTCCAGGTGGTGAATGATGCGGGGAAGCCCAAGGTGAAGGTCGAGTACAAGAGAGAAGATAAAACGTTTTACCCTGAGGAGATCTCCTCCATGGTGCTGACTAAGATGAAGGAGATTGCTGAGGCCTACCTAGGCTACACTGTCAGCAACGCTGTCATCACTGTGCCTGCTTACTTCAATGACTCCCAGCGCCAGGCAACCAAGGACGCCGGGGTGATCGCTGGCCTCAATGTCCTACGGATCATCAACGAGCCAACAGCAGCTGCCATTGCCTACGGCCTGGACAAGAAGGGCAGAGGGGAACACAATGTTCTCATCTTTGACTTGGGAGGTGGCACCTTCGACGTGTCTGTTCTCACCATTGACGACGGTATCTTTGAAGTGAAGTCCACAGCGGGTGACACCCACTTGGGAGGAGAGGACTTTGATAACCGCATGGTCAATCACTTCATTGAGGAGTTCAAGCGTAAGTACAGGAAGGACATCAGTGAGAACAAGAGGGCGGTAAGGAGACTGAGGACAGCCTGCGAGAGAGGCAAGAGAACCCTGTCTTCAAGCACCCAAGCCAGTATTGAGATTGACTCTCTGTTTGAAGGCATAGACTTTTACACCTCCATCACCAGGGCTCGGTTTGAAGAACTTAACACTGACCTGTTCAGAGGCACTTTGGAACCAGTGGAGAAAGCTCTGAGAGACGCCAAAATGGATAAAGCTCATGTTAATGATGTTGTCTTGGTCGGGGGTTCCACTCGCATCCCCAAGATCCAGAAACTGCTGCAAGATTTCTTCAATGGCAGAGACCTAAACAAGAGCATCAATCCTGATGAAGCCGTGGCCTATGGAGCGGCAGTCCAAGCGGCTATTCTGATGGGGGATAAGTCGGAGAATGTCCAAGATCTTCTACTATTGGATGTCACTCCTCTCTCATTGGGTCTCGAAACAGCAGGAGGGGTGATGACCACACTCATCAAGCGTAACACCACCATCCCGACCAAGCAGACCCAGATCTTCACCACTTATTCTGACAGTCAACCGGGCGTCCTGATTCAGGTGTACGAAGGAGAGAGAGCCATGACCAAGGACAACAACCTCCTGGGCAAATTTGACCTCAGCGGGATTCCCCCTTCGCCACGCGGAGTGCCACAGATCGAGGTCACCTTTGACATTGATGCCAATGGCATCCTGAACGTGTCAGCCGTGGACAAGAGCACCGGCAAAGAGAGCAAGATCACCATCACCAATGACAAGGGTCGGCTGAGCAAGGAGGAAATTGAGAGGATGGTGCAGGAAGCAGAAAGGTACAAAACCCTGGATGATCAGCAGCGCGATAAGATTGCAGCCAAGAACTCCCTGGAGTCGTATGCATTCAACATGAAGAGCTCGGTGGAGGAGGAGAAAATGAAAGGCAAGATCGGCGAGGAAGACAAAAACAAAGTGATTGAGAAGTGTAACCAGGCCATATCCTGGCTGGAGGCAAACCAAGCGGCTGAGAAGGAAGACTTTGACCAGCAACTGAAAGATTTGGAAAAAGTATGCAAACCCATCACTGCCAAGCTCCACCAGGGCGGAATGCCGGAAGGACCATTCTCCGATCCTGTCAGAAAGGATCCTTCTGGCGGGCCTACAATTGAGGAAGTCGACTGAACTTTAAACTATCCTGACAGTGGAAAACACTCTGTCGTCAAAGTCACCTCTGGTTGAGACAGTAATCTCATTTTAAGTTGTTCTCCCTTCCCTCCTCCCCAAAATCACAGTGGTCCTTTAGAATATTTGAATGCTTTTGAAATCCCAGGTGAATTGGATGTTTGCGGGTTTAGATAAACAATTGCATACATTTCCAATTGGGTGTTTGAATGGCGACAATTAAACTTGTTCGTGGTGTATTTTCCTCCAAACCCGTTTCCTGTATGTTTTACATGTCGAGCGTCCATGTTCCTCTGGTTGCTGATGGGGGCCAGGCAGCGTTTTAAATAGCTCATTCCCAGCACCTTCCCAGTTTCCTGTAAAAGTACAGAAAGCACGGTATGATTCCGAGAAAATCTAGAATTGGCTCAACCTGAGAACAGGGGAATGGTTGGTCAGATGACACATGGACAGTTCAAACTTGCCACTGTCACTTATACCTTTTTTGGCTTGAGATGCATTGGAAATAGTGCTGCCTTGTAATGAAGAATGTTGCAACAGATTTTCTGTATTTCTAGTAACCAAGAGAAGGTGGAGTTCTAACAATTTGCAGCCTCTGCAGACTTAACTTGCTGATCTGAAATAAAACCAGAAAGTGCTGGAAAAACGCCAGTTAACATTTTGAGTCCAATATGACTCTTCGTCGGAGCTGAAGAATGCAGAGCTAACGTTTTGAGTCCGTATGGCTGTTCAGCTCAGCTCTGAAATGTTAACTCTGTTTCTCTTGATTTTTTCCAGCATTTTCTGTTTTTAAACCTTAAAAACCTTTTCATTTCAATAATGGAATGTGGGTGTCGCTGGCAAGGCCAACATTTGTTGCCCATCCCTAATTACCCTTGAACTGAGTAGTTTGCTCAGCCATTTGAAGGTCAACTATCTGGAGTCACATGTGTAGGCCAGACTAGGTAAGGATGGCAGATTTCCCACCCGCATTAGTGAACCCGAGTACTGAGAACTTGCTTTATATTCCAACCTGGGGGTCTGCATGACCAATTAACATTTTGAGTCCAATATGACTCTTCATCAGATTAATTAGCCATGTCATGGGAGGCAGTGGTATTGTCTCTGGACTAATAATTCAGAGAGTTTGGTTAATCCTCTGGGGTCCTGGGTTCAAATCCCACCACGGCTGATGGTGAAATTTGAATTAAAAAAAAATCTGGAGTGATGATGACCAGGAAACCGTTTCGATTGTTGTTGGAAAGAAACTATCTGGTTCTCTAACCATCTGGTCCTTTAGGGAAGGAAATCTGCCATCCTAACCCGGTCTGGCCAACATGTGACTCCAGACCCAGAGCAATATTGTCGAATCTTAACGACTTCCCAGAAATGGCTGAGCAAACCACGCAGTTTAACAGCACTAAATGCCCACATCCCATGAATTAATCCATAGAAAATAGATGCAGGAAGAAGCCATTCGGCCCCTCGAGCCTGCACCTCCATTCATTATGATCATGGCTGATCATCAAGTTCAATATCCTGATCCAGCGTTCCCCACCATATCTCTTGATCCCTTTAGTCCCAAGGGCTTTATCTAACTCCTTGAAATTACGCAGCGTTTCGCCTCAACTATTTCTTGTGGTTAGAATTTAATACGTTTATGAGATCCTCTTTCACTCTTCTAAACTCCAATGAATATAATCCTAACCGATTTAGCCTTGCCATCCCAGGAAACAGCCTGGTAAACCTTCACTGCACTTCCTCCATTTAAAAATAAAAATTTAGAGTACCCAATTCATTTTTTTCAATTAAAGGGCAATTTAGCGTGGCCAATCCATCCACCCTGCACATCTTTGGGTTGTGGGGCTGAAACCCACGCAGGCACGGGGAGAATGTGCTAACTCCACTTGGCCAGTGACCCAGGGACGGGATCGAACCTGGGACCTCGGCGTTGTGAGGCAGCAGTGCTAACCACTGCGCCACCATGCTGTCTCTCTGCATCCTCCTCACAGCTCACCCTCCCACCCAACTTTGTGTCATCTGCAAATTTGAAGATAATACATTTAGTTCCCTCGTCCAAATCATTAATATACAATTGGGGGTCCTTGGACCGATTCCTGTGGTACCCCACTAGTCACTGCCTGCCAATCAGAAAAAGATTCATTTATTCCAACTTTTTGCTTCATGTCTGCTAACCAGCTTTCTATCCATCTCAAGACATCTCAAGACACTACCCGTAATCCCATGCGTTCAACTTCACATCATAATCTGCTCTGTAAGACCTTGTCCAAAGGCTTCTGAAAGTCTAAATAAACCACATCCAACGGGTCTCCCAAGTCAACTCTACTAGTTACATCTTCAAAGAATTTGTCAAGCATGATTTCCTTTTTGTAAATCCATGCTTGCTTTGTCTCATCATACTATTGCTTTCCACATGCTGTGCTTCAAAATCCTTGATAATGGACACTGGTCTATGGTTAGGGTCACTGGTCTATAGTTCCCTGTTTCCTCTCTACCTCTCTTTTCGAATAGCAGGGTTACATTCGCTACCCTCCAGATTGGAGGGTAGCGAATGTAACCCTGCTATTCGAAAATTGATTGTAGCAACCATTCCAGAGTCCAAAGAATTTTGGAAAATGACTGCCAATGAATCTACTGTTTCTAGGGCTACTCCCTTAAGTACTCTGGGATGAAGATTATCAGGCCCTGGAGATTTATCTGCTTTCAATCCCATTAACTTCCCCCACATCATTTCTCTACCAATACTTATTTCCTTCAGCTCCTCACTGAAACTTGTGTTTCTCAGAACTTCCGGTACATTATTCATGTCTTCCTTTATGAAGACACAAGCAAAGTACAAATTTAGTTCCTCAGCCATTTCTTTGTTCCTGTTATGAATTCCCCCGTTTCTGACTAAGTGGCCTACATTTGTTTTTATTAATCTTTTTCTCTACATGCATGCAGAAACTTTTACAGGCAGTTTTTATGTTCCCTGCTAGTTTACTTTCATTTTGTATTTTCCCCTTCTTAATCCGCCTTTGCTGAATTTTAAATTGTTCCCAATCCTCAGGGCTATTGCTTCTTTTTGCTAATTTGTATTCCTCTTCTTTGAACCTAATACTATCTCTAATTTCCCTTGTAAGCCATGGTTTGTCCATGGTTCCCTTTCTACTCTTGCGCCAAATAGGAATAAACAACTTTTGGAGTTCAACCATTTCTTCCTGGAATGCCTGCCATTGCCTGTCCGTTATCCTTCCTTTCAGTACAGTCTATCATAGCCAACTCATGCCTCATATCATCATAGTTCCGTTATTGAGGTTCAGGACCCTGGACTCAGAATCAATGATCTCATTACCCACCATGATAAAGAATTCTTTCATGTTCTGGGTACTCATCCCCAAGGGTTCTCTCAACACTAGATTGTCAACTGATCCTTTCTCATTGCACAGCACCCAGTCTAAGATGGCCTCTTGTTGCTTCCTCAACTTACTGGCCCAGAATAAGAAAGCAATAAATCATTGACTGTTAAAGGCATTCCCTGGGAAGAATTTAACACTGCGAAGGTGGCACTGCCAAGGGTCAGACTTGAGGTGGGCCATGCCCATGAAAGGGGGGGGGCTATGAACGGTGGGGGTTGAAGGACTGGTATGGAGGGCATAAAGGGCTTCTGTGGGGAGCGAAGAGGTGAGTAGCCATCTTTGCTCACAGGCAAAGAGCCCGGGGGTGCTGGGCTTGACATTCCATGCTCGGTGTGGGGGGGGGGGGGGGGGGGGGGGTGACCCTCGACTGGGGATAGTGAACCCTCCGCAGGGGTGGGTCGTCATGGGAGAGTGGGGGGAGGCAACCGCATGCGGCACCACCATGCCAACCCCTGGATCATGTGTACCTGTTCCAGGGGCAACCCTTGTCCCTGCCCACCGAACACCCATAACCCGCACCGACTGTCGAGGCCTCTGGCTGTGCGGCTGAAGACTATTGCTAATAGGGAATTGGCAATCGTAGTTAAGTGAGCATTTCACATATCCCAAGTGGATTCCCGTGGGTGGGCGAGCCATGTAGCATGTGTCATCACCGAGCATCCCATTCACACCTTGATGCCTGGACACTGTGCTTAAAATACTGCGGGACGCAACACCACACACGGCTGCCCCTGCATCATCTGGCTCTGACAACCCTGGCAGTTCCCCATGACCTGCAACATCATGTTGATGCCCTTAGCGATGCTCCTCAGTGACTGTGACGTGCTCTGCAGCGCCTCGGCAATGCCCACCTGGGACTGGGACAATGTTCTTCAGTGCCTCGGTAATGCCCATCTGCGACTGGAACATGCTCCTCAGCTCTGAGAGCAGTGTATGTGCCGCCAAATCTCATCAAGGTCAGCCTGGTATCTGGTATGAACCCCCCACCCCCAGCGAGTCGGACATTCTGCCGAGACCCTCAGACATGGCCGTCACCGACTGCAGGCCGCCTTGGGCACCTTCACCAATGCTGTTGCCATCGTGCACCAGGCTCTCCACTGTGGTCGCCACCCTAGCAATGTTGCCTCGATGCCACACATTGCCGGCGACATCTTCAGCGCCCATAGCCTCTGGGACTCTTCCAAGCGGCTACGGATCTGCTGGAGTGACGCTGACATCTCCCTCTTAATGTCCTGTCCGCTCCCTATCATCTCAATCAGCTCCGGGATGACCTCTTCCACAGGATCAGCATCAGGCTGGGACTCGGCTGGGTCCTGGGATCCACCAGACCTCCGACTGCTGTCTCACCTGGGGGGTTCCTGCCTCCACCTGATGTATATCATTGCTGTGTGGTGCTCCCCAGATTATGCCCCAGAAGCCTGACCACTAACATTTCCCAGCGAGGTGGGTGTATCTGCGTTGGTGGAGGGTGGGGATGACAGCTGTGACGCGACTATAACGGTGGCCTCCTCGGAGCTCTCCTCGGTGGTCTCATGGGAGACTGGTGAGGGGGCCACCCTGAATGGGCCGGTGCCGTCGGCTGGAGGACCTGCGGGGAATGGACATGTGGTCAGTGGGAGGGATGGGTCAGTCAGTAGGGCAATAACTCAAGTTTGATAGGTTCTCCAGGTGGAGTTCGGTGGTTCCTCCCCTATGCGTTGGTGACTGCCCTATCCTCGGTCAGACCAGTCACCTCCAGGGCCCGCTCTTCGAAGGAGGTGAGGATTCTTAAGTCCGGCACTCCACTGCCAGTCTGGGCCCTCTCCCGCCGATTGAGGGAGAGCTTTTCCTGAGGAGACAGAGAGAGAGAGAGAGAGAGAGTCGTGAGCCACAAGGCTGGTTCAAGGTGGTGGGAGGGGGTGCGTGAAGGAAGGGTTGGGGGGGGGGGTGGTTGAAGACAGAGGGGGAGGAGTGGAGGGAGGATTGAGGGTCGCATGAAGAGTTGGGGGATGGATGCTCCCATGGGGACAGAAAGGCTCGGGGGGGGGGGGGGGGGGGGAGGGCGCATTCATGTTTGCTCACTCGTACTGCCCGGTGTAGGTTGTTGACCTTTTTCCTGCACTGGAATCCAGTCCTGGTCACACTCCCGGCGCTCCCAGCTGTCCCCACCTCAACCCAGGCAGCACTGGACTCTCGGGGGAACAGGACATCCCTCCTGGCCTCCACCGCGTCTGGGAGCCTGGCCAGACCTGCATCCCAGAATCTTGGGACTGGTCTCCTGGGTGCCGTTGTTGTAAGCTGGCTGGGGTGGGCTGAGCCAGTGCAGCTTAAGAGCTGCTCGACGTTGTTCGCGGGGGGCTGGCGAGCGCTGTCCTGGCGAATCAGCTGGCGAGCAGGCATTCAGGACTAATTAACGTTGAATGGTGTTGCCGGCCTCGCAGGGCCGAGCGCTGGGAAGCTCGCGGCAGTTCCCGTTCGCTGCAACACGGTTAAAAACGGGAACCGAGCCAGGCACCAAACAGTTTGCGATGCAACCGGCCTGCTCCCATAGGTGAATTTGGGATCTCGCCGGAGCCTGGCGAGAAAACAATTATCACCACTTATGCCCCATTTCCATACAATTAACAAGAGCCACCCGTCATCCAACGGCCTCCTGTCATTCAGTGGCCTCCCCAGCAAGTGCCCACTCGGGCACCGATTAGTACTCGTTTTGAAAAACGTGAACCTGGTGGAAGGGCTTCTGTGGGGAGCCGAGGAGGTGAGTAGCCACCTTTGCTCACAGGCAAAGAGCCCGGGGGCACTGGGCTTTCTGCCCCTGTGATCGGTGGGGCATGGGGGACCCTTGGCTGGGGTGGGGTGCCCCTCCACAGGGGTGGGCTGCCATGGAAGATTGGGGGGGTGCAACCGAGGGGGCAACCACTCACTGCACCACCATGCCAATCGCTGAATTAAGTGTACCCGTTCTGGGGGCAACCCATGTCCCGCCTGCCCCCGGACCATAACCCCCACCGTTGCCGAGGCCTCTGGCCGTGCCGCTGAAGGCTATTGCTAACAGGGAATTGGCAATCGTGGGTAAGTGAGCACTTCACACAACCCAAGTGTATTCCAGTGGGTGGGCGGGCCATGTAGCTTGTGGGAATCACTGCCTGGCATCTCAAACAGACCGTGTTGCCTGGACAGTATACCTGAACACTGCGGGAGGCAACACCACAGACGCAGCAGCCAACATCCGAACACCCAGGGGATGGGTCAAAGCTCTGGGGACTTGTCCACGGCCAGAGGGTGGGTGAGTTCCACGGAGAGGAGGCCAGCACCCGGTCCGGGTGGTGGTGTGAGCGGGGTACAGGGCCTGGGGCACAGTGACGGGGCCCCGCTGCAACCTGGAGTACATGGGGAGGGTGTTTCGAGTAGTGGTGGTGGTGTTGGGGGGGGGGGGGGGGGGAGACTCAATGGGGGAATGGAGGGTTCCAGGATTGGCGGGGGGTGGGGGAGAGACTCAATGTCACAGGACGCTCCGCCTCAACAAGGAGACGGTGCGACACCTGTGCCCTATCCTCGCGGACTTGGCACCACATGGAGGAACAGGACACCCGCGCCCAATGCCAAGGTCACTGCAGCCCTGAACCTTTACACCAGGGCTTGAGCGGGGACCTGTGTGGCATCTCAGAGGTCCCAGCTCACAGGTGCATCCGGCAGGTCACGAATGTCCTGTGTGCCCTGGTGGAAGACTACATCATTTTTGACATGGATTAGGCTAGCAGGTTTCTCCGCCATTGCCAGGGGGAGGAGGAGGGGACGTGGAAGAGATGATAAGGAGGCGCCGGCCAGCAGGGGGTGGGGGATGAGGCCGGGGTGGAACCCGAGGCCCAAGCTGCAGGACGGGGCGGCGGTGAGGACCCGGCAATCCCGGAGGGCCAGGGAGGCCTTCACACTGGCCTGATTCACCTAGGACGTGGCCTGGTCTATCGTCGCATTTTTACCTACCCGCCACCCCCATCTCCCACCCTCCCAGGGTCTGTGTCACATCACTCCAGGGTGCTGCAACTGTGTTGGCACTGTCCATGGGTCACTGTCGAGGGCAGGGAGGTGATGATAACCCGCAGAGAGCTGGTCGTCGGTGCTCCTCAATCTGAGCCATGGTCTGACACCTGCCTGCTGAGTGCTCGCTCTCACCCATCACCTGCAGGCGGCAATGCATTGCGGAAGAAGCTTCCTACTGGTAGTGCACAAGGGTGTTTATTGTTCAATATATGCCCCCACTCTCCCGATGGGGCATCCCCCCTCACCCCCTACCTATCCCATTCCCCCCACCCCCGGGGCCCTCAGTGATCCTCGATGTGCTTTGCCCCCCCCAGCTCTACCACTACGTCTAGTTATGGCCCCAGGATGCACATCAGAGATGGATGCCTACCTCGTCCCAGGCAGCACTGGCTGCCTTGTGGCTCACCCTCCGGGACCCTCGGGAGAACAGGACATCCCTCCTGGCCTCCACTGCGTCCAGGAGCCTCCCTTGATCAGCATCCCCGAATCTTGGGGCCGGTCTCCTGGGCTCCATTGTTGCGAGCTGGCTGGGGTTGGCTCAGCAAGTGCAGCCTAAGAGCTGCTCAACCTTGTTAGCGCTGGGCTGGCCAGCGCGGTCCCGGCGAATCAGCTGGCAAGCCGGCATTCAGGCCTCGTTCAGTGGACCAGATAACGTTGAATACTGTTGTTGGCCTCACCGGGCCGAGAGCTGGGAAGCTCACGGCAATTCCCGCTCGCTACAGCACATGGAAATTTTTCCAGAGAATCGAGGCCTCAGAAATCTTTCCGGAGAATCACGCCCATTGTCCGTGGGTGGGTGGGAGGTGTGGTGTGGGGGACTCTCGGGGCACCCTTTCGAAATGCAGCCCGATTTCTGAAGAGATGGTCTTGCACGGTAGCATTGTGGATAGCACAATTGCTTCACAGCTCCAGGGTCCCAGGTTCGATTCCCGGCTTGGGTCACTGTCTGTGTGGAGTCTGCACGTTCTCCCCGTGTGCGCGTGGGTTTCCTCCGGGTGCTCCGGTTTCCTCCCACAGTCCAAAGATGTGCAGGATAGGTGGATTGGCTATGCTAAATTGCCCTTAGTGTCCAAAATTGCCCTTGGTGTTGGGTGGGGTTACTGTGTTATGGGGATAGGGTGGTGGTGTGGGCTTTGGTAGGGTGCTCTTTCCAAGAGCCGGTGCAGACTCGATGGGCCAAATGGCCTCCTTCTGCACTGTAAATTCTATGATCTAATATGGTTGACTCTGAAATGCCCCTCTGAGCATGGATTGGCAAGCCACTGAGTTCAAGGGCAATTAGGGATGGGCAGTATATCTTCTGAAGGACGGACAGCTGCTGATCCTACATCACCTGATCCCCTTAGCGGAAAGATATCTGAAAATGGGCCACCACAAAAATGGCAATTGTGCGCTTCATAAAATTATAAATATCCTCAAACTTCATTTTCTCAAACGGTCTTTAAAAGTATACGCTAAGAAAAAGTTAGTAACTTCACTGGATAGTGAGTGCCATCATATGTGGGGGGGGGGGGGGGTACGGTGGCACAGCGGTTAGCACTGCTGCCTCACAGCGCCAGGGACCCTTGTTTGATTCTGGCCTCGGGTGACCGTGTGGAGTTTGCACTTTCTCCTGCGTGGGTTTCCTCCAGGTGCTCCGGTTTCCTCCCACAGTCCAAAGGTGTGCAGGTTAGGTGGATTGGCTATGCTAAAATTGCCCCTTAGTGCCCGAAAGGTGAGATGGGGCTATGGGGATAGGGCGGGGGCCTAGGTAGGGTGCTCTTTCCAAGAGTCGGTGCAAGCGTGATGGGCCGAATGGCCTCCTTCAGCACTGTAGGGTTCCTATAACTCTATAAAACATGGATTGCTAATTTTAATGTCATGATTTGGATGCTGGTCACCATGCTGCAGATTTTCAGCCATGTCAACAACATTTGTTCGAGTGGCACTCATTTTCTTTGGAAAATACAACTCAAAAGCTTGATCTCCTTAGAGGCAGTGAGAGATATAATTGGGGCGTTTATACCTGGAAAGGATTAGGTAGAGTAAATTGAGATAAAAATGTTTCCCAGTAGACAGATGCTCCGTAACCTGGGGGGACAGATTTAAGGTGATCAACACAAGAACAAATGGTGAAATGAGGAACATTAGGAGGATCTCGAACCCACTGCCTTCAGGGCTGGTAGAAGCAGTTCAACAGTACTTCCAAAAGGATGGAAATTCCAGGGCCCAAGGGGAAAGAGCAAGGGGATGACACTGATAAGGTACTTCTTTCAAAGAACCATCACAGGCACTGTGGGCTGAAGGGCCTCCTTCTACAAAGTTAACAGAACATAGAACATAGAAGAGGACCATTTGGCCCATCGAGTCTGCACCGACCCACTTATACCCTCACTTCCACCCTCTCCCCGTAACCCAATAACCCCTCCTAACCTTTTTGGACACTAAGGGCAATTTAGCATGACCAAACCACCTAACCTGCACATCTTTGGACTGTGGGAGGAAACCGGAGCACCCGGAGTAAACCCCCACACACACACACGGGGAGAACGTGCAGACTCTGCACAGACAGTGACCCAAGCCGGGAATCGAACCTGTGACCCTGGAGCTCTGAAGCAATTGTGCTCACCACTACGCTACCGTGCTGCCCTGTCCTCAACACTATCTGCCACTCCACCAACCGTGGTGTCATCTGCGAACTTACTAATCAGACCGGCTACATTTTCCTCCAAATTGCAAACAACAGAGGCCCCAGCACCGATCCCTGTGGGACACCACTAGTCACAACCTTCCATTCAGAAAAACACCCTTCTCCTTTTACCCTCTGCCTTCTGTGACCGAGCCAGGTCTGTATCCATCTTGCCACCTCACTTCTGATCCAGTGTGACTTCACCTTTTGTACCAGTCTGCCACGAGGCACCTTGTCAAAGGCTTTACTGAAGTCCATGTAACCAACAACCACCTGTAAGGTTTTTGTGCACAAGTACCCCAAGGCCCTTTGTGTTGCGGCTGCCTGTGTTTTTTCTCCATTTAAATAATACTCTGATCTTTTGTTCTCTCTTCCAAAATGAGCAACTTCACATTTTCCCACATTGTACTCCATTTGCCAACTATTTTCCCACCTACTTAACTTAACAATATCTCTTTGCAAACTGTTTCAGTCCCTCTCACAACTTGCCTTTCCACCTATTTCATATCCAAGCTGCCACTGTCCATTTTGTTCCATGGGTTGCAACTTTGCTGGCAAGAGGTCACACTTACGAAACTCTATCCCCTCTCTGCCTTTTACGCTACTTGTTAGACGTTTTAGTTGCTGTGATATGAAGAGTCTAAAGTTCTGTTCCTTTTTCACAAACACTCATTTATTTATCTCCTTCCAACAGCCTTTGCACAAATCTCTCAGTATACATCACCTGACAGAGGCCACCTGAAGCCCCTTTACATATCAGTGTCAATTAATGGATACTTAACATAAATGAGACAACTAATTGCAATGTCTCTTAACCCATTACTTAACATACTCCTATTGCAGTTTATATTAAGGTAGTTAAAATCCCCCATTATAACCTAATAAAAGCAAATTACTGCGGATGCTGGAATCTGAAACCAAAAGAGAAAATGCTGGAAAATCTCAGCAGGTCTGGTAGCATCTGTAGGGAGAGAAAAGAGTGAACGTTCCGAGTCCAGGTGACCCTTTGTCAAAGCTACCAGACAGAGAAAGTGGGAGATATTTATACTGTGGAGTGAGAATGAAAGATGAGTCATAGCCACAGAAACCAAGGGGAAAGAGTGTTAATGGCAGTCCCCGGAGAGAATAAAAAGTAATTCGCTGTTGAGACCGGAAGGCTGTAGCGTGCCTGACCGGAAGATGAGATGTTGTTCCTCCAGTTTGTATTGAGCTTCACTGGAACATTTCAGCAGGCCAAGGACAGACATGTGGGCATGGGAGCAGGGTCTTGTGTTAAAATGGCAAGCAACGGGAAGGTCAGGGGCCTGAATGCGCACAGACCGAAGATGCTCAGCAAAGCGATCACCCAGTCTGCGTTTGGTCTCTCCGATATCGAGGAGACCACATTGGGAGCAGCGATTGCAATAGACCAGATTGGAAGAGATGCAAGTGAAACGCTGCTTAACCTGGAATGAGTGTTTTGGGCCTGGGATGTTCAGCATAGAAGAGGTAAAGGGGCAGGTGTTACACCTTCTGCGATTGCATGGGAAGGTGCCATGGGTGACGGGAGAGGTGTTGGGTGTGGTGGAGGAGTGGACTAGATTATCTCGGAGGGAAAAGTGTAACACCTGCCCCTTTACTGATAATACTAAAATAGGTGGGAAGGCAGGCAGTGAAGAGAAGATGAAGAGTTTACAGACAGATATAGATAGGCTCGCAGAATGGGCCAAAATCTGGCAGATGGAGTTTACTGTGGATAAGTGTGAGGTTATCCATTTTGGCTGAAAATATAGAAAGGCAAATTATTCTCTAATTGGAAAGGAGATTCAATACATGTCCGAGCAGAGGGATCTGGGTGTCTTTGTTCATGAATTGCAGAATGTTGGTATGCAGGTGCAGCATGTAATAAAAAAGACAAATGGAATGTTAGCATTTATTGCAAAAGGACTGGAGTAGAAAAGTCGAGAAGTGTTGTTGCAATTGTATAGGGTGTTGGTGAGACCACATCTGGAGTGTTGTATCCAGTTTTGGTCTCTTTATTTGAGGAAGGATGTGGTGGCATTGGAGGCAGTTCAGAGGAGGGTCACCAGATTGATTCCGGGGATGAAAGGGTTGACATATGAGGAGAGATTGAACAGTTTGGGCTTATACTTGTTGGAGTTTAGAACAATGAGAGGGGAACTGATTGAGGTGTATAAAATACTAAAAAGGATTGATAAAATAAATGTAGACTAAATGCTCCCCCTTGTGGAGATATCTAGAACAAGAGGTCACAGATATAATAATAATAAACTTTGTCACAAGTTAGGCTTACATTAACAGTGCAAAGAAGTTACTGTGAAAAATCCCTAGTCTCCACATTCCGGCGCCTATTCAGGTTCACAGAGGGAGAATTCAGAATATCCAATTCACCTAACCGCACGTCTTTCGGGACTTGTGCAACCGGAGGAAACCCACGCAGACACGGGGAGAACGTGCAGACGCCACATAGACAGTGACCCAAGCCGGGAATCGAACCTGTGCCCCTGGAGCTGTGAAGCAACAGTGCTACCCACTGTACTACCATGCGAGAGATGGTAGATTTAAACTGAGATGAGGAGGGTGGTGAATTTGTGGAACCCGCGGCCTCATAGTGCAGTGGAGTCCGAATCATTAAATAGTTTCAAGGGGGGGATACATATATTTCTGATTTTTAAAAACTTTTTAAAGGTGTAATGATAGGTATATGTGTATATAACTAAAGGGTTAATTATAACATCTAGCTGTAACACTACCACTCGAGGGCACCACTAGATCCACCTATAAGTATCAGCTCCCAGAGGATCTTGGTCACTTTCAACCCAGGTGTACTTAATAAGCAGTAGTGTATAATAGATTGCTCTCAGTATAGTTAGTATTTATATTTGTGAATCAGTTAATTCAATCATATTTAATTACTTGATTTCTAGGGATAGTTCTGTAGAGTGTCAAACTCAGATATAATCAATCGTTACTTTAATAAATTAGTTTGCTTAAGTTGAAGACTTAGGACCACACCATCAGACAATAACAGTGTAATGAAACTTTAGATCACACCACCAGCCCATCTGCATCAACAGCAACCAGCAACAATACATATTACTAGACTCAGTAATTTAACAAAAGCGATGTGGGGAACAGGTGGATTTCAGTATAGGAAGAGATCAGCCATGATCTATTCCTACACTCATCCCGAGACCATGTTGACAACAAGGATTCCTACATCAGACTCCTATTTATTGACTACAGCTATGCCTTCAACACCATAATCCCAGCCAAGCTCATATCAAAGCTCCAAAACCTAGGACTTTGCTCCTCATTCTGCAACTGGATCCTCGACTTTCTGACCTACAGACCACAATCAGTAAGAACACTTCCCACACAATAGTCCTCAATACCGGGCGGGGACCCTCAAGGCTGCCCCATACTATACTCCCTGTACATACACGACTGCGTGGCAAAATTTGGTTCTCTCCATCTACAAGTTTGCTGATGATATGACCAGAGTGGGCCGGATCTCGAATAACGACGAGTCAGAATACAGGAGGGAGATAGGGAACCTAGTGGAGTGGTGCAGCGACAACAATCTATCCCTCAATGCCAGCAAATCTAAAGAGCTGGTCATTGACTTCAGGAAGCAAAGTACTGTACACACCCCTGTCAGCATCAACGGGGCCGAGGTGGAGATGGTGAGCAGTTTCAAATTCCTAGGGGTGCACATCTCCAAAAATCTGTTCTGGTCCACCCACGTCGACGCTACCACCAAGAAAGCACAACATCGCCTATACTTCCTCAGGAAACTAAGGAAGTTCGGCATGTCCACATCACAGCCTGGTATGGCAACTGCTTGGCCCAAAACCGTAAGAAACTTCAGAGAGTCGTGAACACAGCCCAATCCATCACTCGAACCAGCCTCCCATCCATTGACTGGGGAAAGCAGGCAGCATAATCAAAACCCCTCCCACCCGGCTTACTCACTCTTCTAACTTCTTCCATCGGGCAGGAGATACAGAAGTCTGAGAACACGCACAAACAGACTCAAAAACAGCTTCTTCCCCGCTGTCACCAGACTCCTAAACGACCCTCTTATGGACTGACCTCATTAACACTACACCCTGTATGCTTCACCCGATGCCGGTGTTATGCAGTTACATTGTGAACCTGGTGTTGCCCTATTATGTATTTTCTTTTATTTCCTTTTCTTTTCATGTACTTAATGATCTGTTGAGCTGCTCGCAGAAAATACTTTTCACTGTACCTCGGTACACGTGACAATAAACAAAAATCCAAATCCAAATCCAATTGGAGCAGGTTCGAAGGGCTGAATTGCCTACTTCAGGTCCTAATTCCTCTGTTCCATGTGATGCTATCTTGCATCTGCAGCTCAACACTCTCACTGCAAACCTAATTTAGGCCTTTGTGTACTCCCCATGGTTGGCCTATCCAATACCTTGCTGTTTCAGCCTTTGCTACGTCCTTTGCATAGCGCTGAGGGCGGGGTAAGCTCTTGCTGCAGCACGTGGGGAATCGCTGCTGTCAATCAAAGCCCAAACAGGCGGGAAAAGCAGGACACGCGCCTGCGCGGCGACCAGGTGGGCGGGGCTTCTGGCGTTCTCGCGAGAGCGCGAAGCCCAGCGCTGACTGCTTTCAATCGGGTTCGCTCCAACTGTCGCCGCTGCCGCCATCATGGTGAGAGGAACCAGGGACCGGGGAGCCGGAACCGGGCGGGGAGAGCCGAGGGCGAGCGGGGCCCGGGTCGGAGATAGACAGGGAGACCCCAGCTCGGAGGTGTACAGGGAGGCCCCAGCTCGGAGGTATACAGGGAGGCCCCCAGCTCGGAGGTAGACAAGGAGGCCACAGCTCGGAGGGAGACCCCAGCTCGGAGGGAGACCCCAGCTCGGAGGGAGACCCCAGCTCGGAGGGAGACCCCAGCTCGGAGGGAGACCCCAGCTCGGAGGGAGACCCCAGCTCGGAGGGAGACCCCAGCTCGGAGGGAGACCCCAGCTCGGAGGGAGACCCCAGCTCGGAGGGAGACCCCAGCTCGGAGGGAGACCCCAGCTCGGAGGGAGACCCCAGCTCGGAGGGAGACCCCAGCTCGGAGGGAGACCCCAGCTCGGAGGGAGACAGGGAGGCCCCAGCTCGGAGATAATAATCTTTATTGTCACAAGTAGGCTTAATGAAGTTACTGTGAAAAGCCCCTAGTCGCCACATTCCGGCGCCTGTTCGGGTCACAGAGGGAGAATTTAGAATGTCCAATTCACCTAACAATCATGTCTTTCGGGACTTGAGAGGAAATGGAGCACCCGGAGGAAACCCACGCAGACGTGGGGAGAACGTGCAGACTCCGCACAGACCGTAACCCTGGCGCTGTGAAGCCACAGTGCTAACCACCATGCTACTGTGCTGCCCACTGCTACCGTGCTGCCCACGTAGACAGGGAGGCATCAGCTTCGGAGATAGCCAAAACCTGGGAGAGTGTTTGGGCATACTTAGATTGGGGAAGTTGCATGGGGTTCCGTGTGTGATTGAGGAGGTGGTATGGGTGTTGGTGCATTATTGGGGAGGTGGCGTGATGGCAGCTGCGAGATTGGGGCAGTGGTGCAGAGGTAGGTGTGAGTTCGGGGAGGGGGCATGGGGATTTGGGGGGGGGGTGGTAGGTGTGAGGGCAGAGGCGTGGGATTGGGGAGGAGACATGGGCGTTGGGTGAAAGCCCAAGTCGGGTAATTGGGTGGGTGTGGGTTCAGGCTCATCTGAGAGCAGTGCTTTGGGTGAGTTGATGATTAAGGGCCGGTGGGGTTCGGGTGAACCTAACCACTGAGGTAGGTGGAGCAGTGAGGTTATCCCTGTCCACCAGTGTCTGAGTGGGGAGCAGCGTTGGCTCAGCACTGGGTGGGAACTCTAAGCCTGGGGTGGTGATTGACTTCAAGGTGTATCTGCGGCCTGAATGACCAGTTAATTTCTTTATTTTGGTGGTTGAGTGCTAGCTATAGCTCAGTTGGTAGCACATTGTCCTCTGAATCAAAAGTTGATGGATTCCAATTCCTCTGGAGCACAAAAAGCTGAGTGCTACGCTATTGGAGGCGCCATTATTAAATCTGCCCTGTCCCGGGCTGTAGATGGTGCAGAGGCACTGTTTTGAAGAAATGTCGGCGAATTTACCCTGATCGATATTTATCCCTCGATTAACATCACAAAAGCTAATGATCTGATCGTTGTCACATTGCTATTTGTGGAGTTCTCTGCGCAGAAATTGGCAGATGTGTTTTCCTGCATTACAACAGTGATTACACTTCAAATGTACTTCTTTCATCCTCACGTGCTTTGGGACTTATAAGATTTCTTAACATGCTCGATCGGTGGTAATCTTGAGGAAGGGATGTTGCTCGGGATACTGGGTGAAATTCATATTCACGTTTAAATAACTACAGGGATCTTTTCTGTTCACTTGAAGATGGCAGACAGGCATTTCAATTTAATATCCCATCTGAACGATGGTGCCTCTGATAGTACAGTGCTCCTCCAGCATGAGCTTTAGTGCCAGTCTTTATTATGTGCCACAGAGCGATGTTCATATAATGAATTCAAATCTGTCGTGGGACATGAAATCTTCATTTCCTGACGCCCTACCGACTGGGTAGAAGGTTCTCAAAGTATTGCCCAATCGACCACGCTTTGCTCGTTTTGAAGTTAAGCTGTTTTGGTGTCAAATGACACCAAAATGTCCTGGCTCATATTTACGAATCTCTTTTTTTCAAATCTTCTGTTTTAGTTATTTTATTCGTTTTTCAAATCCCTGGTTGGGAAAGATGTCGTTGTGGAGTTAAAGAATGATCTCAGGTGAGTGCACCTTGTCTTGTTTGTTGCCGACAGGAGATAAAGAAATAGGAGCCCCGGGAGTAGCTCATTCGAACCCTCCGAGCCTGCTCCGCCATTAAATAAAACGATGGGTGACCTGTTTGTGTTTCGAATTCCACATTCCTGCATGATGGTGGGGTGGTATAAGTAATTTTATTGGTGTAAGCTCTCACCTCCTTTCTGCAATGGCTCTATCTCTCTGTCTCTCTCTCTCTCTCTGTCTCTCTCTCTCTATCTTTATCTCTCTGACTGCCCCCTCTCTGTTTCTATGTTTATCTCTCTGTCTCTCGGTCCGTCTCTCTCTCGGTCCGTCTCTCTCTCTCGGTCCGTCTCTCTCTCTCGGTCCGTCTCTCTCTCTCGGTCCGTCTCTCTCTCTCGGTCCGTCTCTCTCTCTCGGTCCGTCTCTCTCTCTCGGTCCGTCTCTCTCTCTCGGTCCGTCTCTCTCTCTCGGTCCGTCTCTCTCTCTCGGTCCGTCTCTCTCTCTCGGTCCGTCTCTCTCTCTCGGTCCGTCTCTCTCTCTCGGTCCGTCTCTCTCTCTCGGTCCGTCTCTCTCTCTCGGTCCGTCTCTCTCTCTCGGTCCGTCTCTCTCTCTCGGTCCGTCTCTCGGTCTGTCTCTCTCTCGCTCGGTCCGTCTCTCTCTCTCTCGGTCCGTCTCTCTCTCTCTCGGTCCGTCTCTCTCTCTCTCGGTCCGTCTCTCTCTCTCTCGGTCCGTCTCTCTCTCTCTCGGTCCGTCTCTCTCTCTCTCGGTCCGTCTCTCTCTCTCTCGGTCCGTCTCTCTCTCTCTCGGTCCGTCTCTCTCTCTCTCGGTCCGTCTCTCTCTCTCTCGGTCCGTCTCTCTCTCTCTCGGTCCGTCTCTCTCTCTCTCGGTCCGTCTCTCTCTCTCTCGGTCCGTCTCTCTCTCTCTCGGTCCGTCTCTCTCTCTCGGTCCGTCTCTCTCTCTCTCGGTCCGTCTCTCTCTCTCGGTCCGTCTCTCTCTCTCTCGGTCCGTCTCTCTTTCTCTCGGTCTTTCTCTCTCTCTCTCTCGGTCCGTCCCTCTCTCTCTCGGTCCGTCTCTCTCTCTCTCGGTCCGTCTCTCTCTCTCAGTCCGTCTCTCTCTCTGCCTGTCTCTCTCTCTCTCTCTCTGCCTGTCTCTCTCTCTCTCTGCCTGTCTCTCTCTCTCTCTGCGTCTCTCTCTCTCTCTCTGCGTCTCTCTCTCTCTCTGCCTGTCTCTCTCTTTCTCTCTCTGCCTGTCTCTCTCTCTCTCCTGCCTGTCTCTCTCTCTCTCCTGCCTGTCTCTCTCTCTCTCTGCCTGTCTCTCTCTCTCTCTGCCTGTCTCTCTCTCTCTCTGCCTGTCTCTCTCTCTCTGCCTGTCTCTCTCTCTCTGCCTGTGTCTCTCTCTCTGCCTGTCTCTCTCTCTCTGTGTCTCTCTCTCTCTCTCTGTCTCTCTCTCTCTCTCTCTGCCTCTTTCTCTCTCTCTGCCTCTTTCTCTCTCTCTGCCTCTCTCTCTCACTCTCTCTGCCTCTTTCTCTCTGCCTCTCTCTCCGCCTCTCTCTCTCTCTCTCGGCCTGTCTCTCTCTGCCTGTCCCCCTCTCTCTCTCTGCCTGTCCCCCTCTCTCTCTCTGCCTGTCTCTCTCTCTCTCTCTCTGCCTGTCTCTCTCTCTCTCTCTCTGCCTGTCTGTCTCTCTCTCTCTGTCTGTCTCTCTCTGCCTGTCTCTCTCTCTCTCTGCCTGTCTCTCTCTCTCTCTGCCTGTCTCTCTCTCTCTCTCTCTCTCTCTCTCTGCCTGTCTCTTTCTCTCTCTCTGCCTGTCACTCTCTGCCTGTCTCTCTCTCTCTCTCTCTCTCTGCCTGCCTCTCTGCCTCGCTCTCTCTCTCTGCCTCGCTCTCTCTCTCTGCCTCGCTCTCTCTCTCTGCCTCGCTCTCTCTCTCTGCCTCGCTCCCTCTCTCTGCCTCGCTCCCTCTCTCTGCCTCGCTCCCTCTCTCTGCCTCGCTCTCTCTCTCTGCCTCGCTCTCTCTCTCTGCCTCGCTCTCTCTCTCTGCCTCGCTCTCTCTCTCTGCCTCGCTCTCTCTCTCTGCCTCGCTCTCTCTCTCTGCCTCGCTCTCTCTCTCTGCCTCGCTCTCTCTCTCTGCCTCGCTCTCTCTCTCTGCCTCGCTCTCTCTCTCTGCCTCGCTCTCTCTCTCTGCCTCGCTCTCTCTCTCTGCCTCGCTCTCTCTCTCTGCCTCGCTCTCTCTCTCTGCCTCGCTCTCTCTCTCTGCCTCGCTCTCTCTCTCTGCCTCGCTCTCTCTCTCTGCCTCGCTCTCTCTCTCTGCCTCGCTCTCTCTCTCTGCCTCGCTCTCTCTCTCTGCCTCGCTCTCTCTCTCTGCCTCGCTCTCTCTCTCTGCCTCGCTCTCTCTCTCTGCCTCGCTCTCTCTCTCTGCCTCGCTCTCTCTCTCTGCCTCGCTCTCTCTCTCTGCCTCGCTCTCTCTCTCTGCCTCGCTCTCTCTCTCTGCCTCGCTCTCTCTCTCTGCCTCGCTCTCTCTCTCTCTCGCTCTCTCTCTCTGCCTCGCTCTCTCTCTCTGCCTCGCTCTCTCTCTCTGCCTCGCTCTCTCTCTCTGCCTCGCTCTCTCTCTCTGCCTCGCTCTCTCTCTCTGCCTCGCTCTCTCTCTCTGCCTCGCTCTCTCTCTCTGCCTCGCTCTCTCTCTCTGCCTCGCTCTCTCTCTCTGCCTCGCTCTCTCTCTCTGCCTCGCTCTCTCTCTCTGCCTCGCTCTCTCTCTCTGCCTCGCTCTCTCTCTCTGCCTCGCTCTCTCTCTCTGCCTCGCTCTCTCTCTCTGCCTCGCTCTCTCTCTCTGCCTCGCTCTCTCTCTCTGCCTCGCTCTCTCTCTCTGCCTCGCTCTCTCTCTCTGCCTCGCTCTCTCTCTCTGCCTCGCTCTCTCTCTCTGCCTCGCTCTCTCTCTCTGCCTCGCTCTCTCTCTCTGCCTCGCTCTCTCTCTCTGCCTCGCTCTCTCTCTCTGCCTCGCTCTCTCTCTCTGCCTCGCTCTCTCTCTCTGCCTCGCTCTCTCTCTCTGCCTCGCTCTCTCTCTCTGCCTCGCTCTCTCTCTCTGCCTCGCTCTCTCTCTCTGCCTCGCTCTCTCTCTCTGCCTCGCTCTCTCTCTCTGCCTCGCTCTCTCTCTCTGCCTCGCTCTCTCTCTCTGCCTCGCTCTCTCTCTCTGCCTCGCTCTCTCTCTCTGCCTCGCTCTCTCTCTCTGCCTCGCTCTCTCTCTCTGCCTCGCTCTCTCTCTCTGCCTCGCGCGCTCTCTGCCTCGCTCTCTCTCTCTGCCTCGCGCGCTCTCTGCCTCGCGCGCTCTCTGCCTCGCGCGCTCTCTGCCTCGCGCGCTCTCTGCCTCGCGCGCTCTCTGCCTCGCGCGCTCTCTGCCTCGCGCGCTCTCTGCCTCGCGCGCTCTCTGCCTCGCGCGCTCTCTGCCTCGCGCGCTCTCTGCCTCGCGCGCTCTCTGCCTCGCGCGCTCTCTGCCTCGCGCGCTCTCTGCCTCGCGCGCTCTCTGCCTCGCGCGCTCTCTGCCTCGCGCGCTCTCTGCCTCGCGCGCTCTCTGCCTCGCGCGCTCTCTGCCTCGCGCGCTCTCTGCCTCGCGCGCTCTCTGCCTCGCGCGCTCTCTGCCTCGCGCGCTCTCTGCCTCGCGCGCTCTCTGCCTCGCGCGCTCTCTGCCTCGCGCGCTCTCTGCCTCGCGCGCTCTCTGCCTCGCGCGCTCTCTGCCTCGCGCGCTCTCTGCCTCGCGCGCGCTCTGCCTCGCGCGCGCTCTGCCTCGCGCGCGCTCTGCCTCGCGCGCGCTCTGCCTCGCGCGCGCTCTGCCTCGCGCGCGCTCTGCCTCGCGCGCGCTCTGCCTCGCGCGCGCTCTGCCTCGCGCGCGCTCTGTCTCGCGCGCGCTCTGTCTCGCGCGCGCTCTGTCTCGCGCGCGCTCTGTCTCGCGCGCGCTCTGTCTCGCGCGCTCTCTGTCTCGCGCGCTCTCTGTCTCGCGCGCTCTCTGTCTCGCGCGCTCTCTGTCACGCGCGCTCTCTGTCACGCGCGCTCTCTGTCACGCGCGCTCTCTGTCACGCGCGCTCTCTGTCACGCGCGCTCTCTGTCACGCGCGCTCTCTGTCACGCGCGCTCTCTGTCACGCGCGCTCTCTGTCACGCGCGCTCTCTGTCACGCGCGCTCTCTGTCACGCGCGCTCTCTGTCACGCGCGCTCTCTGTCACGCGCGCTCTCTGTCACGCGCGCTCTCTGTCACGCGCGCTCTCTGTCACGCGCGCTCTCTGTCACGCGCGCTCTCTGTCACGCGCGCTCTCTGTCACGCGCGCTCTCTGTCACGCGCGCTCTCTGTCACGCGCGCTCTCTGTCACGCGCGCTCTCTGTCACGCGCGCTCTGTCACGCGCGCTCTCTGTCACGCGCGCTCTCTGTCACGCGCGCTCTCTGTCACGCGCGCTCTCTGTCACGCGCGCTCTCTGTCACGCGCGCTCTCTGTCACGCGCGCTCTCTGTCACGCGCGCTCTCTGTCACGCGCGCTCTCTGTCACGCGCGCTCTCTGTCACGCGCGCTCTCTGTCTCGCGCGCTCTCTGTCTCGCGCGCTCTCTGTCTCGCGCGCTCTCTGTCTCGCGCGCTCTCTGTCTCGCGCGCTCTCTGTCTCGCGCGCTCTCTGTCTCGCGCGCTCTCTGTCTCGCGCGCTCTCTGTCTCGCGCGCTCTCTGTCTCGCGCGCTCTCTGTCTCGCGCGCTCTCTGTCTCGCGCGCTCTCTGTCTCGCGCGCTCTCTGTCTCCCGCGCCCTCTCCCGCGCCCCCGCCCTCTCCCGCGCCCCCGCCCTCTCCCGCGCCCCCGCCCTCTCCCGCGCCCCCGCCCTCTCCCGCGCCCCCGCCCTCTCCCGCGCCCTCTCCCGCGCCCCCGCCCTCTCCCGCGCCTCTCCCGCGCCCCCGCCCTCTCCCGCGCCCCCGCCCTCTCCCGCGCCCCCGCCCTCTCCCGCGCCTCTCCCCCGCCCCCGCCCTCTCCCCCGGCCCCCGCCCTCTCCCCCGCCCCCGCCCTCTCCCCCGCCCCCGCCCTCTCCCCCGCCCCCGCCCTCTCCCCCGCCCCCGCCCTCTCCCCCGCCCCCGCCCTCTCCCGCGCCCCCGCCCTCTCCCGCGCCCCCGCCCTCTCCCGCGCCCCCGCCCTCTCCCGCGCCCCCGCCCTCTCCCGCGCCCCCGCCCTCTCCCGCGCCCCCGCCCTCTCCCGCGCCCCCGCCCTCTCCCGCGCCCCCGCCCTCTCCCGCGCCCCCGCCCTCTCCCGCGCCCCCGCCCTCTCCCGCCCCCGCCCTCTCCCGCGCCCCCGCCCTCTCCCGCGCCCCCGCCCTCTCCCCGCCCCCGCCCTCTCCCCCGCCCCGCCCTCTCCCCGCCCCCGCCCTCTCCCCCGCCCCCGCCCTCTCCCCCGCCCCCGCCCTCTCCCCCGCCCCCCGCCCTCTCCCCCGCCCCCGCCCTCTCCCCGCCCCCGCCCTCTCCCCCGCCCTCTCCCCCGCCCCCGCCCTCTCCCCGCCCCCGCCCTCTCCCCCGCCCTCCCCGCCCTCTCCCCCCGCCCTCTCCCCCGCCCTCTCCCCCGCCCTCTCCCCGCCCTCTCCCCCGCCCTCTCCCCCGCCCTCTCCCCCGCCCTCTCCCCCGCCCTCTCCCCCGCCCTCTCCCCCGCCCTCTCCCCCGCCCTCTCCCCCGCCCTCTCCCCCGCCCTCTCCCCCGCCCTCTCCCCCGCCCTCTCCCCCGCCCTCTCCCCCGCCCTCTCCCCCGCCCTCTCCCCCGCCCTCTCCCCCGCCCTCTCCCCCGCCCTCTCCCCCGCCCTCTCCCCCGCCCTCTCCCCGCCCTCTCCCCCGCCCTCTCCCCCGCCCTCTCCCCCGCCCTCTCCCCCGCCCTCTCCCCCGCCCTCTCCCCCGCCCTCTCCCCCGCCCTCTCCCCCGCCCTCTCCCCCGCCCTCTCCCCCGCCCTCTCCCCCGCCCTCTCCCCCGCCCTCTCCCCCGCCCTCTCCCCCGCCCTCTCCCCCGCCCTCTCCCCCCGCCCTCTCCCCCGCCCTCTCCCCCGCCCTCTCCCCCGCCCTCTCCCCCGCCCTCTCCCCCGCCCTCTCCCCCGCCCTCTCCCCCGCCCTCTCCCCCGCCCTCTCCCCCGCCCTCTCCCCCGCCCTCTCCCCCGCCCTCTCCCCCGCCCTCTCCCCCGCCCTCTCCCCCGCCCTCTCCCCCGCCCTCTCCCCCGCCCTCTCCCCCGCCCTCTCCCCCGCCCTCTCCCCCGCCCTCTCCCCTCCCGCCCTCTCCCCCGCCCTCTCCCCCGCCCTCTCCCCCGCCTCTCCCCC